>NC_092060.1:3267500-3432500 GCF_039877785.1 Chaetodon trifascialis
CAGCCTGGCTACAGTGCTGAAGAGAAACCTGGGATTGTTCTTATTTTCCTCTATTAGTGCAGAGTAATAGGCTGCCCTGGCACCACGGAGGGCTTTCCTTTATATTTTAAGACTGTCTTGCCAGGCGAACCGGAATTCCTCCAAATTGGTAGAACGCCATTTCCTTTCTATTTTCTGTGAAGTTTGCTTTAATTTGCGGGTTTGAGGGGTATACCATGGAGCTAACCTCCTCAGTTTAATTATCTTCTTTTTCAGGGGAGCAACAGAGTCAAGTGTCAAACGCAATGAACCTGTAACCAGGTAGTCAGTTTGGGAGGGATAAAGGTTAGCATAGGAATCCTCTGTTGTATTGAGACATGGCATTGAATTAAATGCTGATGGGATCATATCCTTAAATTTAGCTATGGCACTATCAGACAGGAGTCTGGTATAAGAATTTTTGCCTACTGGCTGGTAGTCTGGTAATATGAATTCAAAAGTTATTAAATGATGGTCCGATAAAAGAGGATTCTGTAAGGAGACTATTAAGTTTTAATAAGTATTAATAAGGTGGCTTGATAGGAGACAACCAAGATACAGTTTCTCATTTTGGCAAATCAACTGTAAGTACTCTCACAGGGAAACCTTAATTAAAAGCCAAAAAACTAAGTCTTTAGCTTGGTTTTAAAAGAAGACACTGTTGGAGCTGACCGAATTTCATCAAGAAGAGAGTTCCAAAGTGTGAGACCATAATAGCTGAAGGCACCATGAGTTGTATTCTTGGTACTGTGAGGAGCCCTTTGTTTGATGATCTGAGGGACCTCTGAGGTGTGTAATCAGTAAACATGCCACAATGATGTCATCAGTGCGTGACGTAGCATGCAGCTCTGTGAAGGACGCTAGCGGGAAGATTGAATGAAATAAGTCAAATATAAAGCATATAAAGCAACAGAGCGTTACCAGATCCGAAATAAAACTCACCTCCCTGTGGTGGTAATGTGTTCTGGCTATAGAGGCTATAAGTATGATGGCAGTGTGTGAGTCCTGCCTCCCCACCCTCACGAAACTGAGGGAGAGCATCTCCCGTCTGCAGGCCAACCTCAAGAGAGGGACAAGAGAGGGACAAGATCCTCCTGGATTTCTCCACTGTCGCCACAACCCAGGCGAAACATATCGCCTACCTGAGGGCATCCGGCGCTGGTGACCAGAACATGGTGGCCACGGACAACACCACCCTGCCGTGGACCAGAACTCCGGCGCCAGCACAGGCCGAGTCCCGCTGGCACCGACAGGAAGCCAAGCCCAAGTCATTGGCACCTTCCACTTCCTGCCTTCGCCTCGCAGAGTCGCACTGCTGCACCAGGGAGGATCGGGTGGAGGGTCCGGTGAGCTCAACTCCACTCAGGCCGAGGGAACCCCGGTCAGTGGCATACCGGGGCACTGGAGCTTGGCCATCTCCTCCTCCACCACCTCCGGATCTGCCACTGGACAACAGGTTTGACCTTTTTAAACGGGACGATCTCCACCCCAATCAGGAGGGTTCACGGCTTTTATAAGTCAACATTGACCTCACTGTCCGGTCCTGCACTTCAGCCACCGCCTGACTAACTTGTATCACTCATACACACAAGCCCTCTGCCCCAAACTCACCCTTACCCTCGCCCACTACATGTTTCACCCACCCCCCTCTCTTCCACCAAAAACTCAGGACATTCACACCATTAGAACCATCACTTCACACAGACATTTAAAACCCAGGAATGTCTTCAGACCCAGCACTGAATTTTAACATTCCTTTAAAACACCATGATGAGAGCACATACAGCACAGATATCAAATTAGCTGTGCTGAATGTGCGCTCTCTTTTAAACAAATCTTTCATCATAAATTATTTAATTTCAGACAAAAACCTAGATGGCATTCTCCTTACAGAGACATGGCTTGGTACCGATGCACCTGTTGTACTCACTGAGGCTTCCCCACCAAATTTTAACTTTTTTTTCTCTATGGGGGGGGGGGGGGTTGGGGGCAAAAAAGGAGGCGGAACTGCATCTATTACAAGAATTACAATGTCTGCAAATGCAGTTCCTTTTAATAGTTTTACATAATTTGAGCACCATGCCCTCGTTCTTAGCAGCCCTCCTATTTGTTGCATAACGGTTTACAGACCACCCCAGTATTCATCCTCTTATATCAGCGAGTTCTCTGAATTCTTATCAATCATTCACACCACCTACAACAGGATTTTAATAACCGGTGATTTTAATCTACACATCGACAACATCTCGGACCCAGTATCCAGAGAATTTTTAAGCCTCTTAAACTGTATGGATTTTAAACAGCATGTTACGCAGCTGACCCACAGCAGGGGGCACACCCTGGACTTGGTCATAACTTATGGCCAGTCCGTGGGTGTGTCCTCTGTTGTGGATCTGGCTGTGTCCGACCAATACTGTGTGTTTTTTAACATCACCAGTTTTAATCAGTGGGAGGCACCGGTGAGAACAGTGAGGAAACGCCACCTAACTCCTTAAGTGGCTGCAAATTTTATCCAGATTTTACAGAGCACCCCTGCAGAGATTTTACCAGCACCCTGTGATTTTATCGTTGACAATTTTAACAGCAAAGTCAACGCTGGACTCAGTGGCTCCTCTTTTAACAAAAACAATTAAGAAAAAACCTATACCTCCATGGAGAAATGAGAAAATTAAGCAACTGAAAAGAAACTGCAGGATGCTGAGAGGAAATGGAGAAAATCAAAACTATCAGTCCACTATGAAGTTTTACGTCAGCACCTCAAAAGAATAACACTATTAAACAGGCAAGAATCTCTCACTTCAAAAAGCTAATCTCTGACCACAAAAATAATCCCAAATTTCTCTTCTCCACATTTGATCTTTTAACAAACAGTAATTTTAACAGATCTCATAAGACAATAACAAATACCCTGTGTATAGACTTCGCAGACCACTTCAGGCACAAAAATGACAACATCAGATCCAATCTTTTATCTCAACAGGTTTTAACTACCAACACATCTGGATCACAGGTTTTACCTGAGGAAACACTGGAAAGTTTTGGCTTTCTGGTTGAATCAAGGACACTTGGTTGAGTTTTCTCCCAGGTAAACCCTACAACCTGCCTTTTAGATCCACACCGTTTTTTACTGGCCACCGTTTTTTAAAACACTCTATGGATACTTTGAGGAACAGCTGTTATACATGGGGAAGTGCTCTCTTCAGACGGGTGTCTTCCCCACCTCCTTTAAAACGGCGGTGGTGAAGCCGCTTCTGAAGAAGAGCAATTTAGGCCCCAACATTCTTAATAATTACTGACCTGTATCCAACTTAACTTAGTTACGTTTTTTTTTTTTTTTTAACTAAGTAAATAAATTTTTAAACAAAAAAAACATTTTAGAAAGGTATCAGTCTGGTTTTAGGATGAACCACAGTACCGAGACAGCCCTATTAAAGATTTTACATGATATCAGGTGCAACTTAGATAAACACAAGCTCACAGTCTTGGTACTACTGGATCTAACCGCCGCCTTCGGTACAGTAGACCATCACATTTTATTAAACAGACTGAGGCACCTGGTGGGCCTCTGAGGTACTGCTTTTAACTGGTTCGTCTCATACCTCACTGACCGACACTTCTTTGTACGTTGGGATGCATGTTCCTCAGGAACCCATGAGATCAAGTGTGGGGTTCCCCAGGGGTCAATTTTAGGTCCAACTGTTTTTAATCTCTACACAGCAGATTTTTTGTTAAATCAACACTTAAAGAGTTGAATTTAACACTGTGTCCGAGTCTATTTGGTCCTTATCAGAATTGGTGTTAAATTAACTCTTTCCATAGTGTTAAAATTTCAGAGTAAAATTAACTCAAAATTGAGTAAAAAATTAACACTGCCTAACACTGTATAGTGTTAATAAAACTTAACACTACAGGTTAAACAACTCTGGAGAGAGTAGATATGACTCCCAGCTTTGTTGATCATTTACTCTACTGTGGTAATAAATCAACTCTGACTCAAATACTCTTTAACACTGCATTGAGTTATAGAAGATTAACACTGGAGGCTCAAATAACTCTGATAAGTGTTAATTTTACACACTACTGTGCAAATGATTTACTCTGCTGCCATGAAAAACCAACTCAGAAAGAGTCAAATCCTAACAGTCTTTAACACTGCACAGATAAATATGTACAGATGTAGCGGCCTCGAAATTCCCCTAATTTCATGCTGGGGCCCTGGCGGGTCCGTGACCGGTCCCTGCTCTGCAGTAGGCGGGTTCGTGACTGTAATGAGATCCCCCGCGATGACATCATCGGCGCGGGGCCAACTCGTAACGCCCCTAAGCTCCATTTGCGGAAACTACCTGCACTCGCTCGATCAGTCCACCAGGAGGAGCAGTCATTATTACCGTGTCAGCTTTGCTGAGTCGTTCATTAGATCTGCACATAGCCTCCACTGCTGTAAGAAAAACTGCTTGTCTAGTAGAGCACCTTGTGCAGTTTTTTAAATATAATTATGCTTAATCATCCACATTATTGTAGTGCTCGTTCACAAACTTCTTGGATCTGCTCATCTGCCCATCCTGCCTTTTCCTCCACATCTCTCTCCACCTTTGGAGAGGCTCCCAGCGCATCTCCGCGTGCCGAGTGATTTGTGCCCAGAAAATTAATCATGAACTAGAAATGCATTTCCTGAAGAAAATGCGTGGGCAAGCTGGTAGATGCAGGAACTATAAGCCAAAAGCACACCAACACACCGAATACAGAAGACGCCGTCAGTCACGTAGTCAAGCGACATACACATCCACACCTCCCCTCCTTGACCCGGCATCATTTTCAAAATAAAAGTTCCTTCAGAATAAAAGACACATGTATGGTGTGTTTTCCACACGCATTTCCATTAATTTCACACGTCATTCTATGTCTTCCTGTGTTTCTGTCACACACACACACACACACACACACACACACACACACACACACACACACACACACACACACACACACACACACACATACACACATATACAGGTTTGCAAATCTGCGCGATTCCCAGATCACACCCTTTAAAAGTGTAAACGCTACGCTGAAACTACGCTGGAACTGAAGCTATTTAAAAACGCACCTCTTCTCTGGGCTATAAAATAACAGCACCACAGTGTGACAGAAGACAGATTTCTCTACGTTTGTATTTTAACATTGTACATGAAGGTTGAACAATGAGGGAAATACAAGACGTTGAAAGACGTTTGACGAGCAGAGCTGAAGCTCGAGCACGGGTCACATGACACGCGCTGTCTGTTTGATGCCGTCCCACAGCGGACGCGATCTAAGGTGGTTTTCTTTAATACATAAGGAAATTGGAACTTCCTGAAGCACTGTCGTTACTTAATAATTCCAGCATTAATTTTGGCTGAGAAGGAGAGAGCACACACACACACACACACACACACACACATCACTCCTCATCATACTGTCATCATGCTTAATTCACCCACACGGGGAAAATGAAAAAAGCAATGTATTTCACGTTGGTCTCGAACCGGGGTTACTTGATTCATAGCGCTGCTCCTTATCCCCTAAGCCACAGACAAGTGAAACTTTCACGCCTCGATCACGTCTTTTATCCATATACGCCGCGCTGTCTTTTGATGATGTCCCACAGCGGACGTGGCATTTGTTTTTACAGCACTGGCGTTACTTAATAATTCCAACATGAATTTTGGTTGAGAGAGAGAAAGTGACAGAGCGTGGACACGTTAAGAGATCAGTGAAAGTCAAACCCAGCCGCCTCGATCACGTATTTTATCCGCGGAGATCACAGCATGATAACAAGAACCTGACGTCGTTAGCTGGCGCGTAGAAACATGATTGAAACCACAGACTTCAGAGTTTTACTATACTTTTCCTATATCTCTGGTTAAAAACTCACCTCTTCTTTGGGCTTAGTCCTGTTTTGAAATGCTCCGCAGACACCACGGCGCGCTGTCTGTTTCATGCCGTCTCAATCTGCGCGCTTCCCAGATCACAGCCTTTAAAAGTCTAAACGCTACGCTGTCATACGTCCACGTAGAAACGTGATTGAAACA
This sequence comes from Chaetodon trifascialis, assembly GCF_039877785.1. Classification (NCBI taxonomy): domain Eukaryota; kingdom Metazoa; phylum Chordata; class Actinopteri; order Chaetodontiformes; family Chaetodontidae; genus Chaetodon; species Chaetodon trifascialis. Next base: position 3,273,587 of record NC_092060.1, read on the forward strand.
TTTTTCGGGTCTCAAAGACTTCAGAGTTCTCCGGTGAAATCTGTATTTTGATATCTAGTAGGGTTCTGACAATATCGCAATTTAAAAAGTCCCCTCATTTCCGTGTTCAGGCAGTGTTTCGCAGCTGCAGTTTGAATGGCTGTCTATGGGCCTGGTGGTCGGCACTCTCTGCAGACAGAGGCGATGTATTCCAAAACCGTAATTCGTATCACAATGACAACAACACTGTGTGACAGAAGACAAATTTCTCTACGTTTTTATGTAGAAATTGCGCATGAGGGTTGACAAATGAGGGAAATACAAGAGGTTGAAAGAGATTTTTTCAAGCCACACAGCGTTAGAGCGTAGGTCACGTGATACGCTCTAGCTGGGCGCAATACACACCAATGGGACAGATCTGAAAGGCTCGGAAAACAGCAGTAAACTTAAATTATGATATCGCCGAAACTATGACACATACCAAAACGATGTGTACAACATGTAAAGTACAACTTCTTCTGACCCGTTTAAAAGTTGAATGAAATTTCTAGCTGAAAGTATGAAGGAGTAGTTAGAGTTGAAAGAGGGCTGGGTTTGAGCTTTTCCAAACGTGTGTTCCATAGACTTCAATGTTAAAAATATTGTGGAAAAAAATTAATAATTGGAGGAGTACAGGACATATCACAAAGTTGAATTGTAGAAATATTCTGCTAGGTAAGATGAACAGTTTAGATTTTAAATGAAATTTTTGCCTGGAATTATGAGGGAGTTAAAAATCTGGAAATATTGCTGATTTTTTAACTTCCAGTCCAATGTTTTTTAATGGAGAAAAAAGAGGACATACTGTAGAATATTTCCAAGACTATGACAGATATCAAGACTCAAATTAATAGCATACTGAATCAAAGGAGGCTTCATTTTTTAAACTTTGTTTGAAATTTTTAGGTTCAGAATTGAAGGAGGAGTTAGGGGTCAAGAAACTGAGAGAATAATAATAATAATAACTAGAAATGCATTTCCTGAAGAAAATGCGTGGGCAAGCTGGTAGATGCAGGAACTATAAGCCAAAAGCACAGCAACTCACCGAATACAGAAGACGCTGTCACTCATGTAGTCAAGCCACATACACATCCACACTTCACTTCCTTTACCCGGCATTACTTTCAAAATAAAGGTCCCTTCAGAATAAAAGAAACATGTATGGTGTGTTTTCCACACGCATTTCCATTAATTTCACACGTCATTCTATGTCTTCCTGTGTTTCTGTCACACACACACACACACACACACACACACACACACACACACACACACACACACACACACACACACACAGGTTTGCAAATCTGCGCGATTCCCAGATCACACCCTTTAAAAGTATAAACGCTACGCTGAAACTACGCTGGAACAGAATCTATTTAAAAACGCACCTCTTCTCTGGGCTATAAAATAACAGCACCACAGTGTGACAGAAGACAGATTTCTCTACGTTTGTATTTTACCATTGTACATGAAGGTTGAACAATGAGGGAAATACAAGACGTTGAAAGACGTTTGACGAGCGGAGCTGAAGCTCGAGCACGGGTCACATGACACGCGCTGTCTGTTTGATGCCGTCCCACAGCGGACGCGATCTAAGGTGGTTTTCTTTAATACATAAGGAAATTGGAACTTCCTGAAGCACTGTCGTTACTTAATAATTCCAGCATTAATTTTGGTTGAGAAGGAGAGAGCACACACACACACACACACACACACACACACACACACACACACACACACACACACACACACACACACACATCACTCCTCATCATACTGTCATCATGCTTAATTCACCTACACGGGGAAAATGAAAAAAGTAAAGTATTTCACGTCGGTCTCGAACCGGAGTTACTTGATTTATAGCGCTGCTCCTTATCCCCTAAGCCACAGACAAGTGAAACTCTCACGCCTCGATCACGTCTTTTATCCATATACGCCGCGCTGTCTTTTGACGATGTCCCACAGTGGACGTGTCATTTGTTTTTACAGCACTGGCGTTACTTAATAATTCCAACATGAATTTTGGTTGAGAGAGAGAAAGTGACAGAGCGTGGACACGTTAAGAGATCAGTGAAAGTCAAACCCAGCCGCCTCGATCACGTATTTTATCCGCGGAGATCACAGCATGATAACAAGAACCTGACGTCGTTAGCTGGCGCGTAGAAACATGATTGAAACCACAGACTTCAGAGTTTTACTATACTTTTCCTATATCTCTGGTTAAAAACTCACCTCTTCTTTGGGCTTAGTCCTGTTTTGAAATGCTCCGCAGACACCACGGCGCGCTGTCTGTTTCATGCCATCTCAATCTGCGCGCTTCCCAGATCACAGCCCTTAAAAGTCTAAACGCTACGCTGTCATACGTCCACGTAGAAACGTGATTGAAACATTTTTCGGGTCTCAAAGACTTCAGAGTTCTTCGGTGAAATCTGTATTATGATATCTAGTAGGGTTCTGACAATATCGCAATTTAAAAAGTCCCCTCATTTCCGTGTTCAGGCAGTGTTTCGCAGCTGCAGTTTGAATGGCTGTCTATGGGCCTGGTGGTCGGCACTCTCTGCAGACAGAGGCGATGTATTCCAAAACCGTAATTCGTATCACAATGACAACAACACTGTGTGACAGAAGACAAATTTCTCTACGTTTTTATGTAGAAATTGCGCATGAGGATTGACAAATGAGGGAAATACAAGAGGTTGAAAGAGATTTTTTCAAGCCTGACAGCGTTAGAGCGTAGGTCACGTGATACGCTCTAGCTGGGCGCAATACACACCAATGGGACAGATCTGAAAGGCTCGGAAAACAGCAGTAAACTTAAATTATGATATCGCCGAAACTATGACACATACCAAAACGATGTGTACAACATGTAAAGTACAACTTCTTCTGACCCGTTTAAAAGTTGAATGAAATTTCTAGCTGAAAGTATGAAGGAGTAGTTAGAGTTGAAAGAGGGCTGGGTTTGAGCTTTTCCAAACGTGTGTTCCATAGACTTCAATGTTAAAAATATTGTGGAAAAAAATTAATAATTGGAGGAGTACAGGACATATCACAAAGTTGAATTGTAGAAAAATTCTGCTAGGTAAGATGAATAGTTTAGATTTTAACTGAAATTTCTGGCTGGAATTATGAAGGAGTTAAAAATCTGGAAATATTGCTGATTTTTTAACTTCCAGTCCAATGTTTTTTAATGGAGAAAAAAGAGGACATACTGTAGAATATTTCCAAGACTATGACAGATATCAAGACTCAAATTAATAGCATACTGAATCAAAGGAGGCTTCATTTTTTAAACTTTGTTTGAAATTTTTAGGTTCAGAATTGAAGGAGGAGTTAGGGGTCAAGAAACTGAGAGAATAATAATAATAAGAACTAGAAATGCATTTCCTGAAGAAAATGCGTGGGCAAGCTGGTAGATGCAGGAACTATAAGCCAAAAGCACAGCAACTCACCGAATACAGAAGACGCTGTCACTCATGTAGTCAAGCCACATACACATCCACACTTCACTTCCTTTACCCGGCATTACTTTCAAAATAAAGGTCCCTTCAGAATAAAAGAAACATGTATGGTGTGTTTTCCACACGCATTTCCATTAATTTCACACGTCATTCTATGTCTTCCTGTGTTTCTGTCACACACACACACACACACACACACACACACACACACACACACACACACACACACACACACACACACACACACACACACACAGGTTTGCAAATCTGCGCGATTCCCAGATCACACCCTTTAAAAGTATAAACGCTACGCTGAAACTACGCTGGAACTGAATCTATTTAAAAACGCACCTCTTCTCTGGGCTATAAAATAACAGCACCACAGTGTGACAGAAGACAGATTTCTCTACGTTTGTATTTTACCATTGTACATGAAGGTTGAACAATGAGGGAAATACAAGACGTTGAAAGACGTTTGACGAGCGGAGCTGAAGCTCGAGCACGGGTCACATGACACGCGCTGTCTGTTTGATGCCGTCCCACAGCGGACGCGATCTAAGGTGGTTTTCTTTAATACATAAGGAAATTGGAACTTCCTGAAGCACTGTCGTTACTTAATAATTCCAGCATTAATTTTGGTTGAGAAGGAGAGAGCACACACACACACACACACACACACACACACACACATCACTCCTCATCATACTGTCATCATGCTTAATTCACCTACACGGGGAAAATGAAAAAAGTAAAGTATTTCACGTCGGTCTCGAACCGGAGTTACTTGATTTATAGCGCTGCTCCTTATCCCCTAAGCCACAGACAAGTGAAACTCTCACGCCTCGATCACGTCTTTTATCCATATACGCCGCGCTGTCTTTTGACGATGTCCCACAGTGGACGTGTCATTTGTTTTTACAGCACTGGCGTTACTTAATAATTCCAACATGAATTTTGGTTGAGAGAGAGAAAGTGACAGAGCGTGGACACGTTAAGAGATCAGTGAAAGTCAAACCCAGCCGCCTCGATCACGTATTTTATCCGCGGAGATCACAGCATGATAACAAGAACCTGACGTCGTTAGCTGGCGCGTAGAAACATGATTGAAACCACAGACTTCAGAGTTTTACTATACTTTTCCTATATCTCTGGTTAAAAACTCACCTCTTCTTTGGGCTTAGTCCTGTTTTGAAATGCTCCGCAGACACCACGGCGCGCTGTCTGTTTCATGCCATCTCAATCTGCGCGCTTCCCAGATCACAGCCCTTAAAAGTCTAAACGCTACGCTGTCATACGTCCACGTAGAAACGTGATTGAAACATTTTTCGGGTCTCAAAGACTTCAGAGTTCTTCGGTGAAATCTGTATTATGATATCTAGTAGGGTTCTGACAATATCGCAATTTAAAAAGTCCCCTCATTTCCGTGTTCAGGCAGTGTTTCGCAGCTGCAGTTTGAATGGCTGTCTATGGGCCTGGTGGTCGGCACTCTCTGCAGACAGAGGCGATGTATTCCAAAACCGTAATTCGTATCACAATGACAACAACACTGTGTGACAGAAGACAAATTTCTCTACGTTTTTATGTAGAAATTGCGCATGAGGATTGACAAATGAGGGAAATACAAGAGGTTGAAAGAGATTTTTTCAAGCCTGACAGCGTTAGAGCGTAGGTCACGTGATACGCTCTAGCTGGGCGCAATACACACCAATGGGACAGATCTGAAAGGCTCGGAAAACAGCAGTAAACTTAAATTATGATATCGCCGAAACTATGACACATACCAAAACGATGTGTACAACATGTAAAGTACAACTTCTTCTGACCCGTTTAAAAGTTGAATGAAATTTCTAGCTGAAAGTATGAAGGAGTAGTTAGAGTTGAAAGAGGGCTGGGTTTGAGCTTTTCCAAACGTGTGTTCCATAGACTTCAATGTTAAAAATATTGTGGAAAAAAATTAATAATTGGAGGAGTACAGGACATATCACAAAGTTGAATTGTAGAAAAATTCTGCTAGGTAAGATGAATAGTTTAGATTTTAACTGAAATTTCTGGCTGGAATTATGAAGGAGTTAAAAATCTGGAAATATTGCTGATTTTTTAACTTCCAGTCCAATGTTTTTTAATGGAGAAAAAAGAGGACATACTGTAGAATATTTCCAAGACTATGACAGATATCAAGACTCAAATTAATAGCATACTGAATCAAAGGAGGCTTCATTTTTTAAACTTTGTTTGAAATTTTTAGGTTCAGAATTGAAGGAGGAGTTAGGGGTCAAGAAACTGAGAGAATAATAATAATAAGAATAATAAATAGTGGGAAGAACATAAGTGTGCAAGCGGCCTTGCCAGCTTGCCCACTAATAATAAATAGTGGGAAGAACATAAGTGTGCAAGCGGCCTTGCCAGCTTGCCCACTAATAATAATAAGAACTAGAAATGCATTTCCTGAAGAAAATGCGTGGGCAAGCTGGTAGATGCAGGAACTATAAGCCAAAAGCACAGCAACACACTGAATACAGAAGACGCCGTCAGTCACGCAGTCAAGCCACATACACATCCACACCTCACCTCCTTTACCCGGCATCATTTTCACAATAAAAGTCCCTTCAGAATAAAAGACACATGTATGGTGTGTTTTCCGCACGCATTTCCATTAATTTCACACGGCATTCTATGCCTCCCTTTGTTTCTGTCACACACACACACACACACACACACACACACACACACACACACACACACACACACACACACACACACACACACACACACATACAGGTTTGCAAATCTGCGCGATTCCCAGATCACACCCTTTAAAAGTATAAACGCTACGCTGAAACTACGCTGGAACTGAAGCTATTTAAAAACTCACCTCTTCTCTGGGCTATAAAATAACAGCACCACAGTGTGACAGAAGACAGATTTCTCTACGTGTGTATTTTAACATTGCACATGAAGGTTGAACAATGAGGGAAATACAAGACGTTGAAAAACGTTTGACGAGCGGAGCTGAAGCTCGAGCACGGGTCACATGACACGCGCTGTCTGTTTGATGCCGTCCGACAGCGGATGCGATCTAAGTTGGTTTTCTATTAATACATAAGGAAATTGGAACTTCCTGAAGCACTGTCGTTACTTAATAACTCCAGCATTAATTGTGGTTGAGAAGGAGAGAGCGCACACACACACACACACACACACACACACACACACACACACAGGTTTGCAAATCTGCGCGATTCCCAGATCACACCCTTTAAATGTGTAAACGCTACGCTGAAACTACGCTGGAACTGAAGCTATTTAAAAACGCACCTCTTCTCTGGGCTATAAAATAACAGCACCACAGTGTGACAGAAGACAACTTTCTCTACGTTTGTATTTTAACAGGACAGAGCACGCACACACACACACACACACACACACACACACACACACACACACATCACTCCTCATCATACTGTCTTCATTTCCACGGGGAAAATGATGTATGGCACGCTGGTATCGAACCCGTGTTTTTCGTTTCTTAGCGCTAATTCTTATCCGTTACGCCATGGAAAAGCAACACGCAGCCACGGAGATCACAGCATGATAACAAGAACCTGACGTCGTTAGCTGGCGCGTAGAAACATGATTGAAACCACAAACTTCAGAGTTTTACTATAACTTTTACTATATCTCTATTTAAAAACTCACCTTTTCTTTGGACTTAGTCCTGTTTTGAAATGGTCCGCAGACACCACGGCGCGCTGTCTGTTTCATGCCGTCTCCATCTGCGCGCTTCCCAGATCACAGCCTTTAAAAGTCTAAACGCTACGCTGTCATACGTCCACGTAGAAACATGATTGAAACATTTTTCGGGTCTCAAAGACTTCAGAGTTCTTCGGTGAAATCTGTATTTTGATATCTAGTAGGGTTCTGACAATATCGCAATTTAAAAAGTCCCCTCATTTCCGTGTTCAGGCAGTGTTTCGCAGCTGCAGTTTGAATGGCTCTCTATGGGCCTGGTGGTCGGCACTCTCTGCAGACAGAGGCGATGTATTCCAAAACCGTAATTCGTATCACAATGACAACAACACAGTGTGACAGAAGACAACTTTCTCTACGTTTTTATGTAGAAATTGCGCATGAGGGTTGACAAATGAGGGAAATACAAGAGGTTGAAAGAGATTTTTTCAAGCCAGACAGCGTTAGAGCGTAGGTCACGTGATACGCTCTAGCTGGGCGCAATACACACCAATGGGACAAATCTGAAAGGCTCGGAAAACAGCAGTAAACTTAAATTATGATATCGCCGAAACTATAACACATACCAAAACGATGTGTACAACATGTAAAGTACAACTTCTTCTGACCCGTTTAAAAGTTGAATGAAATTTCTAGCTGAAAGTATGAAGGAGTAGTTAGAGTTGAAAGAGGGCTGGGTTTGAGCTTTTCCAAACGTGTGTTCCATAGACTTCAATGTTAAAAATATTGTGGAAAAAAATTAATTATTGGAAGAGTACAGGACATATCACAAAGTTGAATTGTAGAAAAAATCTGCTAGGTAAGATGAATAGTTTAGATTTTAAATGAAATTTCTGGCTGGAATTATGAAGGAGTTAAAAATCTGGAAATATTGCTGATTTTTTAACTTCCAGTCCAATGTTTTTTAATGGAGAAAAAAGAGGACATACTGTAGAATATTTCCAAGACTATGACAGATATCAAAACTCAAATTAATAGCATACTGAATCAAAGGAAGCTTCATTTTTTAAACTTTGTTTGAAATTTTTAGGTTCAGAATTGAAGGAGGAGTTAGGGGTCAAGAAACTGAGAGAATAATAATAATAAGAACTAGAAATGCATTTCCTGAAGAAAATGCGTGGGCAAGCTGGTAGATGCAGGAACTATAAGCCAAAAGCACAGCAACACACCGAATACAGAAGACGCCGTCAGTCACGCAGTCAAGCCACATACACATCCACACCTCACCTCCTTTACCCGGCATCATTTTCACAATAAAAGTCCCTTCAGAATAAAAGACACATGTATGGTGTGTTTTCCGCACGCATTTCCATTAATTTCACACGGCATTCTATGCCTCCCTTTGTTTCTGTCACACACACACACACACACACACACACACATATACAGGTTTGCAAATCTGCGCGATTCCCAGATCACACCCTTTAAAAGTATAAACGCTACGCTGAAACTACGCTGGAACTGAAGCTATTTAAAAACGCACCTCTTCTCTGCGCTATAAAATAACAGCACCACAGTGTGACAGAAGACAGATTTCTCTACGTTTGTATTTTAACATTGTACATGAAGGTTGAACAATGAGGGAAATACAAGACGTTGAAAGACGTTTGACGAGCGGAGCTGAAGCTCGAGCACGGGTCACATGACACGCGCTGTCTGTTTGATGCCGTCCCACAGCGGACGCGATCTAAGTTGGTTTTCTATTAATACATAAGGAAATTGGAACTTCCTGAAGCACTGTCGTTACTTCATAATTCCAGCATTAATTTTGGTTGAGAAGCAGAGAGCACACACACACACACACACACACACACACACACACACACACATCACTCCTCATCATACTGTCATCATGCTTAATTCACCCACACGGGGAAAATGAAAAAAGCAACGTATTTCACGTCGGTCTCGAACCGGGGTTACTTGATTCATAGCGCTGCTCCTTATCCCCTAAGCCACAGACAAGTGAAGCTCTCACGCCTCGATCACGTCTTTTATCCGTATACGCCGCGCTGTCTTTTGATGATGTCCCACAGCAGACGTGTCATTTGTTTTTACAGCACTGGCGTTACTTAATAATTCCAACATGAATTTTGGTTGAGAGAGAGAAAGTGACAGAGCGTGGACACGTTAAGAGATCAGTGAAAGTCAAACCCAGCCGCCTCGATCACGTATTTTATCCGCGGAGATCACAGCATGATAACAAGAACCTGACGTCGTTAGCTGGCGCGTCGAAACATGATTGAAACCACAGACTTCAGAGTTTTACTATACTTTTCCTATATCTCTGGTTAAAAACTCACCTCTTCTTTGGGCTTAGTCCTGTTTTGAAATAGTCCGCAGACACCACGGCGCGCTGTCTGTTTCATGCCGTCTCAATCTGCGCGCTTCCCAGATCACAGCCTTTAAAAGTCTAAACGCTACGCTGTCATACGTCCACGTAGAAACGTGATTGAAACATTTTTCGGGTCTCAAAGACTTCAGAGTTCTCCGGTAAAATCTGTATTTTGATATCTAGTAGGGTTCTGACAATATCGCTATTTAAAAAGTCCCCTCATTTCCGTGTTCAGGCAGTGTTTCGCAGCTGCAGTTTGAATGGCTGTCTATGGGCCTGGTGGTCGGCACTCTCTGCAGACAGAGGCGATGTATTCCAAAACCGTAATTCGTATCACAATGACAACAACACTGTGTGACAGAAGACAAATTTCTCTACGTTTTTATGTAGAAATTGCGCATGAGGGTTGACAAATGAGGGAAATACAAGAGGTTGAAAGAGATTTTTTCAAGCCGGACAGCGTTAGAGCGTAGGTCACGTGATACGCTCTAGCTGGGCGCAATACACACCAATGGGACAGATCTGAAAGGCTCGGAAAACAGCAGTAAACTTAAATTATGATATCGCCGAAACTATGACACATACCAAAACGATGTGTACAACATGTAAAGTACAACTTCTTCTGACCCGTTTAAAAGTTGAATGAAATTTCTAGCTGAAAGTATGAAGGAGTAGTTAGAGTTGAAAGAGGGCTGGGTTTGAGCTTTTCCAAACGTGTGTTCCATAGACTTCAATGTTAAAAATATTGTGGAAAAAAATTAATTATTGGAAGAGTACAGGACATATCACAAAGTTGAATTGTAGAAAAAATCTGCTAGGTAAGATGAATAGTTTAGATTTTAAATGAAATTTCTGGCTGGAATTATGAAGGAGTTAAAAATCTGGAAATATTGCTGATTTTTTAACTTCCAGTCCAATGTTTTTTAATGGAGAAAAAAGAGAACATACTGTAGAATATTTCCAAGACTATGACAGATATCAAAACTCAAATTAATAGCATACTGAATCAAAGGAAGCTTCATTTTTTAAACTTTGTTTGAAATTTTTAGGTTCAGAATTGAAGGAGGAGTTAGGGGTCAAGAAACTGAGAGAATAATAATAACTAGAAATGCATTTCCTGAAGAAAATGCGTGGGCAAGCTGGTAGATGCAGGAACTATAAGCCAAAAGCACAGCAACACACCGAATACAGAAGACGCCGTCAGTCACGCAGTCAAGCCACATACACATCCACACCTCACCTCCTTTACCCGGCATCATTTTCACAATAAAAGTCCCTTCAGAATAAAAGACACATGTATGGTGTGTTTTCCGCACGCATTTCCATTAATTTCACACGGCATTCTATGCCTCCCTTTGTTTCTGTCACACACACACACACACACACACACACACACACACACACACATATACAGGTTTGCAAATCTGCGCGATTCCCAGATCACACCCTTTAAAAGTATAAACGCTACGCTGAAACTACGCTGGAACTGAAGCTATTTAAAAACGCACCTCTTCTCTGCGCTATAAAATAACAGCACCACAGTGTGACAGAAGACAGATTTCTCTACGTTTGTATTTTAACATTGTACATGAAGGTTGAACAATGAGGGAAATACAAGACGTTGAAAGACGTTTGACGAGCGGAGCTGAAGCTCGAGCACGGGTCACATGACACGCGCTGTCTGTTTGATGCCGTCCCACAGCGGACGCGATCTAAGTTGGTTTTCTATTAATACATAAGGAAATTGGAACTTCCTGAAGCACTGTCGTTACTTCATAATTCCAGCATTAATTTTGGTTGAGAAGCAGAGAGCACACACACACACACACACACACACACACACACACACACACACACATCACTCCTCATCATACTGTCATCATGCTTAATTCACCCACACGGGGAAAATGAAAAAAGCAACGTATTTCACGTCGGTCTCGAACCGGGGTTACTTGATTCATAGCGCTGCTCCTTATCCCCTAAGCCACAGACAAGTGAAGCTCTCACGCCTCGATCACGTCTTTTATCCGTATACGCCGCGCTGTCTTTTGATGATGTCCCACAGCAGACGTGTCATTTGTTTTTACAGCACTGGCGTTACTTAATAATTCCAACATGAATTTTGGTTGAGAGAGAGAAAGTGACAGAGCGTGGACACGTTAAGAGATCAGTGAAAGTCAAACCCAGCCGCCTCGATCACGTATTTTATCCGCGGAGATCACAGCATGATAACAAGAACCTGACGTCGTTAGCTGGCGCGTCGAAACATGATTGAAACCACAGACTTCAGAGTTTTACTATACTTTTCCTATATCTCTGGTTAAAAACTCACCTCTTCTTTGGGCTTAGTCCTGTTTTGAAATAGTCCGCAGACACCACGGCGCGCTGTCTGTTTCATGCCGTCTCAATCTGCGCGCTTCCCAGATCACAGCCTTTAAAAGTCTAAACGCTACGCTGTCATACGTCCACGTAGAAACGTGATTGAAACATTTTTCGGGTCTCAAAGACTTCAGAGTTCTCCGGTAAAATCTGTATTTTGATATCTAGTAGGGTTCTGACAATATCGCTATTTAAAAAGTCCCCTCATTTCCGTGTTCAGGCAGTGTTTCGCAGCTGCAGTTTGAATGGCTGTCTATGGGCCTGGTGGTCGGCACTCTCTGCAGACAGAGGCGATGTATTCCAAAACCGTAATTCGTATCACAATGACAACAACACTGTGTGACAGAAGACAAATTTCTCTACGTTTTTATGTAGAAATTGCGCATGAGGGTTGACAAATGAGGGAAATACAAGAGGTTGAAAGAGATTTTTTCAAGCCGGACAGCGTTAGAGCGTAGGTCACGTGATACGCTCTAGCTGGGCGCAATACACACCAATGGGACAGATCTGAAAGGCTCGGAAAACAGCAGTAAACTTAAATTATGATATCGCCGAAACTATGACACATACCAAAACGATGTGTACAACATGTAAAGTACAACTTCTTCTGACCCGTTTAAAAGTTGAATGAAATTTCTAGCTGAAAGTATGAAGGAGTAGTTAGAGTTGAAAGAGGGCTGGGTTTGAGCTTTTCCAAACGTGTGTTCCATAGACTTCAATGTTAAAAATATTGTGGAAAAAAATTAATTATTGGAAGAGTACAGGACATATCACAAAGTTGAATTGTAGAAAAAATCTGCTAGGTAAGATGAATAGTTTAGATTTTAAATGAAATTTCTGGCTGGAATTATGAAGGAGTTAAAAATCTGGAAATATTGCTGATTTTTTAACTTCCAGTCCAATGTTTTTTAATGGAGAAAAAAGAGGACATACTGTAGAATATTTCCAAGACTATGACAGATATCAAAACTCAAATTAATAGCATACTGAATCAAAGGAAGCTTCATTTTTTAAACTTTGTTTGAAATTTTTAGGTTCAGAATTGAAGGAGGAGTTAGGGGTCAAGAAACTGAGAGAATAATAATAATAAGAACTAGAAATGCATTTCCTGAAGAAAATGCGTGGGCAAGCTGGTAGATGCAGGAACTATAAGCCAAAAGCACAGCAACACACTGAATACAGAAGACGCTGTCACTCATGTAGTCAAGCCACATACACATCCACACTTCACTTCCTTTACCCGGCATTACTTTCAAAATAAAGGTCCCTTCAGAATAAAAGAAACATGTATGGTGTGTTTTCCACACGCATTTCCATTAATTTCACACGTCATTCTATGTCTTCCTGTGTTTCTGTCACACACACACACAGACACAGACACAGACACAGACACACACACACACACACACACACACACACACACACACACACACACACACACACACACACACACACACATATACAGGTTTGCAAATCTGCGCGATTCCCAGATCACACCCTTTAAAAGTATAAACGCTACGCTGAAACTACGCTGGAACTGAAGCTATTTAAAAACGCACCTCTTCTCTGCGCTATAAAATAACAGCACCACAGTGTGACAGAAGTCAGATTTCTCTACGTTTGTATTTTAACATTGCACATGAAGGTTGAACAATGAGGGAAATACAAGACGTTGAAAGACGTTTGACGAGCGGAGCTGAAGCTCGAGCACGGGTCACATGACGCGCGCTGTCTGTTTGATGCCGTCCCACAGCGGACGCGATCTAAGTTGGTTTTCTTTAATACATAAGGAAATTGGAACTTCCTGAAGCACTGTCGTTACTTAATAATTCCAGCATTAATTGTGGTTGAGAAGGAGAGAGCGCACACACACACACACACACACACACACACACACAGGTTTGCAAATCTGCGCGATTCCCAGATCACACCCTTTAAAAGTATAAACGCTACGCTGAAACTACGCTGGAACTGAATCTATTTAAAAACGCACCTCTTCTCTGGGCTATAAAATAACAGCACCACAGTGTGACAGAAGACAGATTTCTCTACGTTTGTATTTTACCAGAAGGAGAGAGCACACACACACACACACACACACACACACACACACACACACACACACACATCACTCCTCATCATACTGTCTTCATTTCCACGGGGAAAATGATGTATGGCGCGCTGGTATCGAACCCGTGTTTTTCGTTTCTTAGCGCTAATTCTTATCCGTTACGCCATGGAAAAGCAACACGCAGCCGCGCAAATCACAGCATGATAACAAGAACTTGACGTCGTTAGCTGGCACGTAGAAACATGATTGAAACCACAGACTTCAGAGTTTTACTATACTTTTCCTATATCTCTATTTAAAAACTCACCTCTTCTTTGGGCTTAGTCCTGTTTTGAAATGCTCCGCAGACACCACGGCGCGCTGTCTGTTTGATGCCGTTTCCATCTGCGCGCTTCCCAGATCACAGCCTTTAAAAGTCTAAACGCTACGCTGTCATACGTCCACGTAGAAACATGATTGAAACATTTTTCGGGTCTCAAAGACTTCAGAGTTCTCCGGTGAAATCTGTATTCTGATATCTAGTAGGGTTCTGACAATATCGCAATTTAAAAAGTCCCCTCATTTCCGTGTTCAGGCAGTGTTTCGCAGCTGCAGTTTGAATGGCTGTCTATGGGCCTGGTGGTCGGCACTCTCTGCAGACAGAGGCGATGTATTCCAAAACCGTAATTCGTATCACAATGACAACAACACAGTGTGACAGAAGACAACTTTCTCTACGTTTTTATGTAGAAATTGCGCATGAGGGTTGACAAATGAGGGAAATACAAGAGGTTGAAAGAGATTTTTTCAAGCCAGACAGCGTTAGAGCGTAGGTCACGTGATACGCTCTAGCTGGGCGCAATACACACCAATGGGACAGATCTGAAAGGCTCGGAAAACAGCAGTAAACTTAAATTATGATATCGCCGAAACTATGACACATACCAAAACGATGTGTACAACATGTAAAGTACAACTTCTTCTGACCCGTTTAAAAGTTGAATGAAATTTCTAGCTGAAAGTATGAAGGAGTAGTTAGAGTTGAAAGAGGGCTGGGTTTGAGCTTTTCCAAACGTGTGTTCCATAGACTTCAATGTTAAAAATATTGTGGAAAAAAATTAATTATTGGAAGAGTACAGGACATATCACAAAGTTGAATTGTAGAAAAATTCTGCTAGGTAAGATGAATAGTTTACATTTTAACTGAAATTTCTGGCTGGAATTATGAAGGAGTTAAAAATCTGGAAATATTGCTGATTTTTTAACTTCCACTCCAATGTTTTTTAATGGAGAAAAAAGAGGACATATTGTAGAATATTTCCAAGACTATGACAGATATCAAAACTCAAATTAATAGCATACTGAATCAAAGGAGGCTTCATTTTTTAAACTTTGTTTGAAATTTTTAGGTTCAGTGTTTCTGTCACACACACACACAGACACAGACACAGACACAGACACACACACACACACACACACACACACACACACACACACACACACACACACACACATATACAGGTTTGCAAATCTGCGCGATTCCCAGATCACACCCTTTAAAAGTATAAACGCTACGCTGAAACTACGCTGGAACTGAAGCTATTTAAAAACGCACCTCTTCTCTGCGCTATAAAATAACAGCACCACAGTGTGACAGAAGTCAGATTTCTCTACGTTTGTATTTTAACATTGCACATGAAGGTTGAACAATGAGGGAAATACAAGACGTTGAAAGACGTTTGACGAGCGGAGCTGAAGCTCGAGCACGGGTCACATGACGCGCGCTGTCTGTTTGATGCCGTCCCACAGCGGACGCGATCTAAGTTGGTTTTCTTTAATACATAAGGAAATTGGAACTTCCTGAAGCACTGTCGTTACTTAATAATTCCAGCATTAATTGTGGTTGAGAAGGAGAGAGCGCACACACACACACACACACACACACACACACAGGTTTGCAAATCTGCGCGATTCCCAGATCACACCCTTTAAAAGTATAAACGCTACGCTGAAACTACGCTGGAACTGAATCTATTTAAAAACGCACCTCTTCTCTGGGCTATAAAATAACAGCACCACAGTGTGACAGAAGACAGATTTCTCTACGTTTGTATTTTACCAGAAGGAGAGAGCACACACACACACACACACACACACACACACACACACACACACACATCACTCCTCATCATACTGTCTTCATTTCCACGGGGAAAATGATGTATGGCGCGCTGGTATCGAACCCGTGTTTTTCGTTTCTTAGCGCTAATTCTTATCCGTTACGCCATGGAAAAGCAACACGCAGCCGCGCAAATCACAGCATGATAACAAGAACTTGACGTCGTTAGCTGGCACGTAGAAACATGATTGAAACCACAGACTTCAGAGTTTTACTATACTTTTCCTATATCTCTATTTAAAAACTCACCTCTTCTTTGGGCTTAGTCCTGTTTTGAAATGCTCCGCAGACACCACGGCGCGCTGTCTGTTTGATGCCGTTTCCATCTGCGCGCTTCCCAGATCACAGCCTTTAAAAGTCTAAACGCTACGCTGTCATACGTCCACGTAGAAACATGATTGAAACATTTTTCGGGTCTCAAAGACTTCAGAGTTCTCCGGTGAAATCTGTATTCTGATATCTAGTAGGGTTCTGACAATATCGCAATTTAAAAAGTCCCCTCATTTCCGTGTTCAGGCAGTGTTTCGCAGCTGCAGTTTGAATGGCTGTCTATGGGCCTGGTGGTCGGCACTCTCTGCAGACAGAGGCGATGTATTCCAAAACCGTAATTCGTATCACAATGACAACAACACAGTGTGACAGAAGACAACTTTCTCTACGTTTTTATGTAGAAATTGCGCATGAGGGTTGACAAATGAGGGAAATACAAGAGGTTGAAAGAGATTTTTTCAAGCCAGACAGCGTTAGAGCGTAGGTCACGTGATACGCTCTAGCTGGGCGCAATACACACCAATGGGACAGATCTGAAAGGCTCGGAAAACAGCAGTAAACTTAAATTATGATATCGCCGAAACTATGACACATACCAAAACGATGTGTACAACATGTAAAGTACAACTTCTTCTGACCCGTTTAAAAGTTGAATGAAATTTCTAGCTGAAAGTATGAAGGAGTAGTTAGAGTTGAAAGAGGGCTGGGTTTGAGCTTTTCCAAACGTGTGTTCCATAGACTTCAATGTTAAAAATATTGTGGAAAAAAATTAATTATTGGAAGAGTACAGGACATATCACAAAGTTGAATTGTAGAAAAATTCTGCTAGGTAAGATGAATAGTTTACATTTTAACTGAAATTTCTGGCTGGAATTATGAAGGAGTTAAAAATCTGGAAATATTGCTGATTTTTTAACTTCCACTCCAATGTTTTTTAATGGAGAAAAAAGAGGACATATTGTAGAATATTTCCAAGACTATGACAGATATCAAAACTCAAATTAATAGCATACTGAATCAAAGGAGGCTTCATTTTTTAAACTTTGTTTGAAATTTTTAGGTTCAGAATTGAAGGAGGAGTTAGGGGTCAAGAAACTGAGAGAATAATAATAACTAGAAATGCATTTCCTGAAGAAAATGCGTGGGCAAGCTGGTAGATGCAGGAACTATAAGCCAAAAGCACTGCAACACACCGAATACAGAAGACGCTGTCACTCATGTAGTCAAGCCACATACACATCCACACTTCACTTCCTTTACCCGGCATTACTTTCAAAATAAAGGTCCCTTCAGAATAAAAGAAACATGTATGGTGTGTTTTCCACACGCATTTCCATTAATTTCACACGTCATTCTATGTCTTCCTGTGTTTCTGTCACACACACACACACACACACACACACACACACACACACACACACACACACACACACACACACACACATACACACATATACAGGTTTGCAAATCTGCGCGATTCCCAGATCACACCCTTTAAATGTGTAAACGCTACGCTGAAACTACGCTGGAACTGAGGCTATTTAAAAACTCACCTCTTCTCTGGGCTATAAAATAACAGCACCACAGTGTGACAGAAGACAAATTTCTCTACGTTTGTATTTTAACATTGTACATGAAGGTTGAACAATGAGGGAAATACAAGACGTTGAAAGACGTTTGACGAGCGGAGCTGAAGCTCGAGCACGGGTCACATGACACGCGCTGTCTGTTTGATGCCGTCCCACAGCGGACACGATCTAAGTTGGTTTTCTATTAATACATAAGGAAATTGGAACTTCCTGAAGCACTGTCGTTACTTAATAATTCCAGCATTAATTGTGGTTGAGAAGGAGAGAGCGCACACACACACACACACACACACACACACACACACACACACACACACACACACACACAGGTTTGCAAATCTGCGCGATTCCCAGATCACACCCCTTAAAAGTATAAACGGTACGCTGAAACTACGCTGGAACTGAATCTATTTAAAAACGCACCTCTTCTCTGGGCTATAAAATAACAGCACCACAGTGTGACAGAAGACAGATTTCTCTACGTTTGTATTTTAACATTGTACGTGAAGGTTGAACAATGAGGGAAATACAAGACGTTGAAAGACGTTTGACGAGCGGAGCTGAAGCTCGAGCACGGGTCACATGACACGCGCTGTCTGTTTGATGCCGTCCCACAGCGGACGCGATCTAAGTTGGTTTTCTATTAATACATAAGAAATTTGGAACTTCCTGAAGCACTGTCGTTACTTAATAATTCCAGCATTAAGTGTGGTTGAGAAGGAGAGAGCACACACACACACACACACACACACACACACACACACACACACACACACACACACACACATCACTCCTCATCATACTGTCTTCATTTCCACGGGGAAAATGATGTATGGCACGCTGGTATCGAACCCGTGTTTTTCGTTTCTTAGCGCTAATTCTTATCCGTTACGCCATGGAAAAGCAACACGCTGCCACCGAGATCACAGCATCATAACAAGAACCTGACGTCGTTAGCTGGCGCGTAGAAACATGATTGAAACCACAGACTTCAGAGTTTTACTATACTTTTCCTATATCTCTGGTTAAAAACTCACCTCTTCTTTGGGCTTAGTCCTGTTTTGAAATGCTCCGCAGACACCACGGCGCGCTGTCTGTTTCATGCCGTCTCAATCTGCGCGCTTCCCAGATCACAGCCTTTAAAAGTCTAAACGCTACGCTGTCATACGTCCACGTAGAAACGTGATTGAAACATTTTTCGGGTCTCAAAGACTTCAGAGTTCTCCGGTGAAATCTGTATTTTGATATCTAGTAGGGTTCTGACAATATCGCAATTTAAAAAGTCCCCTCATTTCCGTGTTCAGGCAGTGTTTCGCAGCTGCAGTTTGAATGGCTGTCGATGGGCCTGGTGGTCGGCACTCTCTGCAGACAGAGGCGATGTATTCCAAAACCGTAATTCGTATCACAATGACAACAACACAGTGTGACAGAAGACAACTTTCTCTACGTTTTTATGTAGAAATTGCGCATGAGGGTTGACAAATGAGGGAAATACAAGAGGTTGAAAGAGATTTTTTCAAGCCACACAGCGTTAGAGCGTAGGTCACGTGATACGCTCTAGCTGGGCGCAATACACACCAATGGGACAGATCTGAAAGGCTCGGAAAACAGCAGCAAACTTAAATTATGATATCGCCGAAACTATGACACATACCAAAACGATGTGTACAACATGTAAAGTACAACTTCTTCTGACCCGTTTAAAAGTTGAATGAAATTTCTAGCTGAAAGTATGAAGGAGTAGTTAGAGTTCAAAGAGGGCTGGGTTTGAGCTTTTCCAAACGTGTGTTCCATAGACTTCAATGTTAAAAATATTGTGGAAAAAAATTAATAATTGGAGGAGTACAGGACATATCACAAAGTTGAATTGTAGAAAAATTCTGCTAGGTAAGATGAATAGTTTAGATTTTAACTGAAATTTCTGGCTGGAATTATGAAGGAGTTAAAAATCTGGAAATATTGCTGATTTTTTAACTTCCAGTCCAATGTTTTTTAATGGAGAAAAAAGAGGACATACTGTAGAATATTTCCAAGACTATGACAGATATCAAGACTCAAATTAATAGCATACTGAATCAAAGGAGGCTTCATTTTTTAAACTTTGTTTGAAATTTTTAGGTTCAGAATTGAAGGAGGAGTTAGGGGTCAAGAAACTGAGAGAATAATAATAATAATAAGAATAATAAATAGTGGGAAGAACATAAGTGTGCAAGCGGCCTTGCCAGCTTGCCCACTAATAATAAGAATAATAAATAGTGGGAAGAACATAAGTGAGCAAGCGGCTTTGCCAGCTTGCCCACTAACTAGAAATGCATTTCCTGAAGAAAATGCGTGGGCAAGCTGGTAGATGCAGGAACTATAAGCCAAAAGCACAGCAACACACCGAATACAGAAGACGCCGTCAGTCACGCAGTCAAGCGACATACACATCCACACCACACCTCCTTTACCCGGCATTACTTTCAAAATAAAAGTTCCTTCAGAATAAAAGACACATGTATGGTGTGTTTTTCGCACGCATTTCCATTAATTTCAAACGGCATTCTATGCCTCCCTTTGTTTCTGTCACACACACACACACACACACACACACACACACACACACACACACACACACACACACACACACACAGGTTTGCAAATCTGCGCGATTCCCAGATCACACCCTTTAAAAGTATAAACGCTACGCTGACACTACGCTGGAACTGAAGCTATTTAAAAACTCACCTCTTCTCTGGGCTATAAAATAACAGCACCACAGTGTGACAGAAGACAGATTTCTCTACGTTTGTATTTTAACATTGTACATGAAGGTTGAACAATGAGGGAAATACAAGACGTTGAAAGACGTTTGACGAGCGGAGCTGAAGCTCGAGCACGGGTCACATGACACGCGCTGTCTGTTTGATGCCGTTCCACAGCGGACCCGATCTAAGTTAATTTTCTATTAATAAATAAGGAAATTGGAACTTCCTGAAGCACTGTCGTTACTTAATAATTCCAGCATTAATTGTGGTTGAGAAGGAGAGAGCACACACACACACACACACACACACACACACACACACACACATCACTCCTCATCATACTGTCATCATGCTTAATTCACCTACACGGGGAAAATGAAAAAAGTAAAGTATTTCACGTCGGTCTCGAACCGGAGTTACTTGATTTATAGCGCTGCTCCTTATCCCCTAAGCCACAGACAAGTGAAACTCTCACGCCTCGATCACGTCTTTTATCCATATACGCCGCGCTGTCTTTTGACGATGTCCCACAGTGGACGTGTCATTTGTTTTTACAGCACTGGCGTTACTTAATAATTCCAACATGAATTTTGGTTGAGAGAGAGAAAGTGACAGAGCGTGGACACGTTAAGAGATCAGTGAAAGTCAAACCCAGCCGCCTCGATCACGTATTTTATCCGCGGAGATCACAGCATGATAACAAGAACCTGACGTCGTTAGCTGGCGCGTAGAAACATGATTGAAACCACAGACTTCAGAGTTTTACTATACTTTTCCTATATCTCTGGTTAAAAACTCACCTCTTCTTTGGGCTTAGTCCTGTTTTGAAATGCTCCGCAGACACCACGGCGCGCTGTCTGTTTCATGCCGTCTCAATCTGCGCGCTTCCCAGATCACAGCCCTTAAAAGTCTAAACGCTACGCTGTCATACGTCCACGTAGAAACGTGATTGAAACATTTTTCGGGTCTCAAAGACTTCAGAGTTCTTCGGTGAAATCTGTATTTTGATATCTAGTAGGGTTCTGACAATATCGCAATTTAAAAAGTCCCCTCATTTCCGTGTTCAGGCAGTGTTTCGCAGCTGCAGTTTGAATGGCTGTCTATGGGCCTGGTGGTCGGCACTCTCTGCAGACAGAGGCGATGTATTCCAAAACCGTAATTCGTATCACAATGACAACAACACTGTGTGACAGAAGACAAATTTCTCTACGTTTTTATGTAGAAATTGCGCATGAGGATTGACAAATGAGGGAAATACAAGAGGTTGAAAGAGATTTTTTCAAGCCTGACAGCGTTAGAGCGTAGGTCACGTGATACGCTCTAGCTGGGCGCAATACACACCAATGGGACAGATCTGAAAGGCTCGGAAAACAGCAGTAAACTTAAATTATGATATCGCCGAAACTATGACACATACCAAAACGATGTGTACAACATGTAAAGTACAACTTCTTCTGACCCGTTTAAAAGTTGAATGAAATTTCTAGCTGAAAGTATGAAGGAGTAGTTAGAGTTGAAAGAGGGCTGGGTTTGAGCTTTTCCAAACGTGTGTTCCATAGACTTCAATGTTAAAAATATTGTGGAAAAAAATTAATAATTGGAGGAGTACAGGACATATCACAAAGTTGAATTGTAGAAAAATTCTGCTAGGTAAGATGAATAGTTTAGATTTTAACTGAAATTTCTGGCTGGAATTATGAAGGAGTTAAAAATCTGGAAATATTGCTGATTTTTTAACTTCCAGTCCAATGTTTTTTAATGGAGAAAAAAGAGGACATACTGTAGAATATTTCCAAGACTATGACAGATATCAAGACTCAAATTAATAGCATACTGAATCAAAGGAGGCTTCATTTTTTAAACTTTGTTTGAAATTTTTAGGTTCAGAATTGAAGGAGGAGTTAGGGGTCAAGAAACTGAGAGAATAATAATAATAAGAACTAGAAATGCATTTCCTGAAGAAAATGCGTGGGCAAGCTGGTAGATGCAGGAACTATAAGCCAAAAGCACAGCAACACACCGAATACAGAAGACGCCGTCAGTCACGCAGTCAAGCGACATACACATCCACACCACACCTCCTTTACCCGGCATTACTTTCAAAATAAAAGTTCCTTCAGAATAAAAGACACATGTATGGTGTGTTTTTCGCACGCATTTCCATTAATTTCAAACGGCATTCTATGCCTCCCTTTGTTTCTGTCACACACACACACACACACACACACACACACACACACACACACACACACACACACACACACACACAGGTTTGCAAATCTGCGCGATTCCCAGATCACACCCTTTAAAAGTATAAACGCTACGCTGACACTACGCTGGAACTGAAGCTATTTAAAAACTCACCTCTTCTCTGGGCTATAAAATAACAGCACCACAGTGTGACAGAAGACAGATTTCTCTACGTTTGTATTTTAACATTGTACATGAAGGTTGAACAATGAGGGAAATACAAGACGTTGAAAGACGTTTGACGAGCGGAGCTGAAGCTCGAGCACGGGTCACATGACACGCGCTGTCTGTTTGATGCCGTTCCACAGCGGACCCGATCTAAGTTAATTTTCTATTAATAAATAAGGAAATTGGAACTTCCTGAAGCACTGTCGTTACTTAATAATTCCAGCATTAATTGTGGTTGAGAAGGAGAGAGCACACACACACACACACACACACACACACACACACACACACATCACTCCTCATCATACTGTCATCATGCTTAATTCACCTACACGGGGAAAATGAAAAAAGTAAAGTATTTCACGTCGGTCTCGAACCGGAGTTACTTGATTTATAGCGCTGCTCCTTATCCCCTAAGCCACAGACAAGTGAAACTCTCACGCCTCGATCACGTCTTTTATCCATATACGCCGCGCTGTCTTTTGACGATGTCCCACAGTGGACGTGTCATTTGTTTTTACAGCACTGGCGTTACTTAATAATTCCAACATGAATTTTGGTTGAGAGAGAGAAAGTGACAGAGCGTGGACACGTTAAGAGATCAGTGAAAGTCAAACCCAGCCGCCTCGATCACGTATTTTATCCGCGGAGATCACAGCATGATAACAAGAACCTGACGTCGTTAGCTGGCGCGTAGAAACATGATTGAAACCACAGACTTCAGAGTTTTACTATACTTTTCCTATATCTCTGGTTAAAAACTCACCTCTTCTTTGGGCTTAGTCCTGTTTTGAAATGCTCCGCAGACACCACGGCGCGCTGTCTGTTTCATGCCGTCTCAATCTGCGCGCTTCCCAGATCACAGCCCTTAAAAGTCTAAACGCTACGCTGTCATACGTCCACGTAGAAACGTGATTGAAACATTTTTCGGGTCTCAAAGACTTCAGAGTTCTTCGGTGAAATCTGTATTTTGATATCTAGTAGGGTTCTGACAATATCGCAATTTAAAAAGTCCCCTCATTTCCGTGTTCAGGCAGTGTTTCGCAGCTGCAGTTTGAATGGCTGTCTATGGGCCTGGTGGTCGGCACTCTCTGCAGACAGAGGCGATGTATTCCAAAACCGTAATTCGTATCACAATGACAACAACACTGTGTGACAGAAGACAAATTTCTCTACGTTTTTATGTAGAAATTGCGCATGAGGATTGACAAATGAGGGAAATACAAGAGGTTGAAAGAGATTTTTTCAAGCCTGACAGCGTTAGAGCGTAGGTCACGTGATACGCTCTAGCTGGGCGCAATACACACCAATGGGACAGATCTGAAAGGCTCGGAAAACAGCAGTAAACTTAAATTATGATATCGCCGAAACTATGACACATACCAAAACGATGTGTACAACATGTAAAGTACAACTTCTTCTGACCCGTTTAAAAGTTGAATGAAATTTCTAGCTGAAAGTATGAAGGAGTAGTTAGAGTTGAAAGAGGGCTGGGTTTGAGCTTTTCCAAACGTGTGTTCCATAGACTTCAATGTTAAAAATATTGTGGAAAAAAATTAATAATTGGAGGAGTACAGGACATATCACAAAGTTGAATTGTAGAAAAATTCTGCTAGGTAAGATGAATAGTTTAGATTTTAACTGAAATTTCTGGCTGGAATTATGAAGGAGTTAAAAATCTGGAAATATTGCTGATTTTTTAACTTCCAGTCCAATGTTTTTTAATGGAGAAAAAAGAGGACATACTGTAGAATATTTCCAAGACTATGACAGATATCAAGACTCAAATTAATAGCATACTGAATCAAAGGAGGCTTCATTTTTTAAACTTTGTTTGAAATTTTTAGGTTCAGAATTGAAGGAGGAGTTAGGGGTCAAGAAACTGAGAGAATAATAATAATAAGAATAATAAATAGTGGGAAGAACATAAGTGTGCAAGCGGCCTTGCCAGCTTGCCCACTAATAATAAATAGTGGGAAGAACATAAGTGTGCAAGCGGCCTTGCCAGCTTGCCCACTAATAAGAATAATAAATAGTGGGAAGAACATAAGTGTGCAAGCGGCCTTGCCAGCTTGCCCACTAATAATAAATAGTGGGAAGAACATAAGTGTGCAAGCGGCCTTGCCAGCTTGCCCACTAATAACAGAAGTTGTGCGTCGCGTTTTTCTAGCATTCTGAACTGCTAAAGGGTTAAATGTTTAATACTCTGCCTGATTCGCGGAGCCACTCTGCTTTTCAGTTGGTGGGTTTCCTGTTTGTAGCGCATTTTAGATTTGCGGGTCGCTATTTGATGCGGTGACCAGCAATACGCAGAGTCCTGTATGTGTGTGTACTGTATATTACTGGACAGAAATCATTTACAGTGTGCTGAAGAGGGAGGGACGGGAGGATGAAATGCCAATTTCAGCCTGTGATCTGTTAATGTCTGACTGAACAGCCTCATGGAAGTGATATTTTACAGTTCTACATATTTTAATCTAACGAAATTCGTTAAAACAAGTCACTTGGTGCTTTCAAAGCCATGTCATTGAGCTGAAAGGTTCCAGATTTCGTTCGCCTTCACAGGCGGCTGCAGAGCGCAGCAGACGGCTCGCACTGCGCACTGCGATGTTCAACATCATAGGCTTAATATACTGTAGTTAATTATCACTGATCTTTTTCATCACTCTGTCTGTGTGACTGTCTGTGTCCTCCTCTCTGTGTCTCTGTCTCTTTTTTCAGACTGTTCACGCAATGAATATAAACAGTAACTATTAAAAAAAAGTTATAGTCGCGGGTAAACATAGTGCTCAGAAGCACACCAAGAATGCATTTTTTACGTCAGGCGTTGTGCACGCGTGTTTGATATTAATATTGTGCTGCTGCACCTCAAATAAATGTTTTTTTGGGAAACGGAAATGTTCAACATGACTTCATCATGTTAGACCAGGTAGACAGGTTCTTACTACAACATCAACTCTCCCTCCGCAGCCAGCGAGCCTCATCCCCCGCACGGACACCTACATTGATGAATCATGAATAATCCTAATGGGCCAATCAGACCAATGAAAAAAACAACGTTGTGGGGCATAAAGGGCCAATGGGCCGATGTAGATGGGCCAATCTACTTGTTTTTATTGGCCAATCAGTTAACACACACACATGAAAACGGCCAATAAACAGTGAAATCAGTATCATGACTATTTCTCAGATGATGATTTCTGTATCTATCTAATCCGTGGCATGCAATATTTCACCCCGATTTTGGATAAAGTATAAATCCAGTTGTTTCATTGTTTCAGCTGTTGTGGCCAAATCTCCTGTTAACTTATTAAGCTCTTCCGCACAGTGTGACATCTATTTTAATTATTAGAGAGCTGCTCTAATGGTCACTGATAGACAGTCCATTCTATTCTATAAACTGTTGGTGGTTTGTGAACTTCACTGCATTTGTGCATTTGAAGCGATTAACTCCCGGCACATGTCAGAGCTGAGTAAACCTGTAGTTTCACTGACACATCGCGCATCATCACCACGGGCGTCATGATGTTCTCCTGTCTGTCACTCTGTCAGGCATGTGTAGTGTCGAGCCGGCCGCGTTGTTGGCTGAAAAGTCATTATTTGCATTACAGTGTATCCTTTGTTCTAACTCAATGGATGGTCGCCAGCCAAACAGGCTCCCAGCCCCCACTGTCCCACAGACTAGCTATGGCCAGTAAAATAGGTGGAGAGCTGAGGGGAGCGCGTACCTCCAGTAATTAAAAATCAATTTGTGCCACAGATATTAATATTGTGTCGCTGGCTACCTTATAGACTTCACTAAATGTTTCCATTACACTTAATTACATTTATGGATAAGCCAACTTTCCCACCTCCCTCATGCATCAAAATGTATACAGATGCAGCAGCCTCGAAATTCCCCTCCAAGCCAGAGGCCATCAGCTCCCAGCCGGCTCCCAGCCGGCTGCCAGCCAGCTACCAGTCCCCCCCTCCTCTTGGGGGTGTGCCCAGAATCCACTATAAACACACCTCTTCATTCAATTGCAGGGTGTCACCAGGAGATGGTGTGTCCCTCACAGGAACACATCTCAAGGGCAAAGATTTTTACTCCACTACATTCATCTGCTTTAGTAGGCTTGTAGTTAGGCAGTCACAGTTACTCAACTATTTTACGTTGATTATTTAAATCAACTTAGAAAAATATTCTCGCACAAAATCTTTAAAAAGTCATAAATGTGTGTTTCCATCAGCCTGTTTTAATGCATATTTTCAATTTGCAAACAGGAAATTCCTAAGTTTTTCTCTTACAATATACTGTATGAATTTTTTTGTGATTGTTGCGATCAAAAAAAACAAACTCGTGTAAAAAAGTTGTATATAATCACTTCCTATATGATAATAACCATACTTGAGAATGAGAAGCATCAGCTCAAAATTACAAAATCATGTGGTGGAGATTTGGCGCAGTTGGTAGAGCGTCCGACCCATGTATGAAGTTCTCTACAGCGGCTACGGGTTCGATTCCGTCTTCAGTCCTTTGCTGCATATTATTTTCTTCAAAAAAAAAAAAAAAAATTACAAAATCATTCCTGAGTCATAAAAGTGAAGTAGCTTTACAAAACAGCCTGTGACTCCAAGAATAAACAGGCTCCATCTGTTTACATAGAGTTTGCTTTTGATAATTATCAACAAAAATGATGACCTAATTTTACTTTACATGCGCTGGAACAGAGACAGAGCTGCAGGAGCAGAGCGCGTCATCTGGAGATTCCAGGGCTCGCCTATGTTTTCCGCAACAGGCGCGCGGCTCTCGGCAAAAATAGACCAGGAAGCGGCCAGTAGACAGTCATATTAGTATTGGTTGAATATGCGCTAATTTTTGCGATCGCAAGATTTCCTGGTCGGACTGATAATACAGATGTAGCGGCCTCGAAATTCCCCTAATTTCATGCTGGGGCCCTGGCGGGTCCGTGACCGGTCCCTGCTCTGCAGTAGGCGGGTTCGTGACTGTAATGAGATCCCCCGCGATGACGTCATCGGCGCGGGGTCAACTCGTAACGCCCCTAAGCTCCATTTGCGGAAACTACCTGCACTCGCTCGATCAGTCTGGAATCTCCAGATGACGTGCTCTGCTCCTGCAGCTCTGTCTCTGTTCCAGCGCATGTAAAGTAAAATTAGGTCATCATTTTTGTTGATAATTATCAAAAGCAAACTCTAAGTAAACAGATGGAGCCTGTTTATTCTTGGAGTCACAGGCTGTTTTGTAAAGCTACTTCACTTTTATGACTCAGGAATGATTTTGTAACTTTTTTTTTTTTCGAAGAAGATAACATGCAGCAAAGGGCTGAAAGACAGAATCGAACCCTTAGCCGCTGCAGAAAACTTCATACATGGGGCGGACGCTCTACCAACTGCGCCAAATCTCTGCCACATGATTTCGTAATTTTGAGCTGATGCTTCTCATTCTCAAGTTAAAACTGTTTGTTTTTTGTTTTTTTAAGATGGGAACTGAATCTTTTCGACTGATTCTGTAATGTGAAGTATGGTTATTATCATATAGGAAGTGATTATATACAACTTTTTTACACGAGTTTGTTTTTTTTGATCGCAACAATCACAAAAAAATTCATACAGTATACTGTAAGAGAAAAACTTAGGAATTTCCTGTTTGCAAATTGAAAATATGCATTAAAACAGGCTGATGGAAACACACATTTATGACTTTTTTAAGACTTTGTGCGAGAAATATTTTTCTAAGTTGATTTAAATAATCAATGTAAAATAGTTGAGTAACTGTGACTGCCTAACTACAAATAAGCCTACTAAAGCAGATGAATGTAGTGGAGTAAAAATCTTTGCCCTTGAGATGTGTTCCTGTGAGGGACACGCCATCTCCTGGTGACACCCTGCAATTGAATGAAGAGGTGTGTTTATAGTGGATTCTGGGCACACCCCCAAGAGGAGGGGGGGACTGGTAGCTGGCTGGCAGCCGGCTGGGAGCCTGCTGGGAGCTGGATGGCCCCTGGCTTGGAGGGGAATTTCGAGGCTGCTGCATCTGTAGTGTTATTTTTACACTTCTGCAGTGTCAAGTTGTATGCAGAATAGCTCGATATTGCCTTTTAAAATGTACCTTTGAATAAAAACAAGTTACCACAAAAATGCATTTAATAACTTCAATTTTTATTGTACAAAAGTACTTTTTCAAGATGCATTTAATGTTTGTATTTTCAACTTGTAGTTGTACAAAAGCACTTAATAAAGAGAATAGTTGTGCAATGCATGTGCCTGCCGTGCCAAGCAACCCAATGCAACAACTTGTTCTCATGCACCACTTTAAAACCTTTGGAAAAACATAAGCCACAATGTAACAGTAACAGTTGCGGTGTACTTGCCGTGCCAAGCACCCTAATACAACAACCCATACAAGGGTCACACTACAGGGCTCCAAGTGTAAACATAACATTTATGAGGTAGATGGTTGCAGGTGTGCTTGCCATGCCAAGCAACTCTCATCTCAAACAACATCTCAAATCTGCATAAAAACATCATATAAAAAACAAATGTCACCACTTTAAAACACTGACCCTAGGTCTGCATAAAATGGCAATATGGAACAACATATAAAGAGGTATCTGTCGTACCATACTTCATTTGAACATCAAATGGTTTGAAGTAAAACAGATCATTTATGTCCAACACCTTAACAACCCTGTCTGGATGCAGCTTAACCTTAAAGGCGTGGTAATGGTGATCAAAACTCATGGTTTCCATCAATTTTCCACAGAGCAAAACACAGTCATCTTTTACAGCAATTGTCTCAATCTTACAAAATACAGGCATCTCACTTGCTACCTCAGTACAGATAATGAAGTCACGACGGTACTCTGTACCATGATATTTCATCCACTTGGCAGAAAACACACTGGTAGACAATACAGTTCCAAATTTTGCAGCAATCACTGCACCCTGATTTAACTCATAAAGTGTCACCATCTTTCCTGGACCTAAAATTAATCTTTCCTTGCTAAAAGACTCATGATACATTGCCATATAACTTTGGTGCTTTTTGGCTAAAGTTGTTGTGATGTTTTTAAAGCTTTTTAATTGTTGCTTGAAGAAATTATGTTTGGCTTCATAACGCATGCACCATGTGTGCAAAATCGGACCAATGTGCCTTATACTACGGGGATAATGTATCATGAAGTGATGCTTTGGCAAGAGATTTATTTCAGGAAATAATTGCTTGAACAGCCGATGATGATCAATGATTAAATGTTTGAGGTATATGGTCATGCCTTCTGACAGGACTGGTGAAAATACAATGTTAACAATATGCAGAAGCAAAAGTAGGAGATGCCAGTGTTTTTAGTCATCAAATCACCAAATAGCAAAGGCATATTGTGCAACAAGCACCAAGACTGTATGGCATTTAACCCTAAATCATTACTTCCATCTAGCACCTTATCTGTTGGCAGAGGCGGACGGTTTCGCTGCTGATTGAAACCATAGTCATAAGCATGTATTCTACCAGCCACTTGTTCAGCACTTAGAAAGTTTCTTTGAATGTACTTCAGAATGACTTTCACCTCAAACTGACCAACCCCCTCTAAAATATCATGCATTATATCTACAGAGAAGTTGTTAGCTGTGTTGAAATACTGAAGTGAATTCAACAGACAAGCGCGTTTCACACTATATACATGAGGCAGCCGAGGATCTGTTTGTACAGTTTGACAGTGTTGTGCATGCGTATCAACAGTTCTTAAAACAACTTCAGGATCATCTTCACAGAATACAGTTTGAAAACAGTGTTTTTCTAGGACACAGAAACGACAGCAATATCGAGCCCCGAACGACTCTACAAAACCAAACAGACTATGCAAACCAAGATTGTCCCCAGTGACCTGAACTACAGTACCATGAATGGCATGTTGAGAATTTGAAATTTGAAGTCCCTCTGTCTCAAGTACTTTCAGATTATTAATAAGTGGTTCAAGTATCAAATTAAAGCCATATCGCTTGATGTCCTGTGCATGGAATAGAGCACACAAATGAATATTAATCAACAATGAATTAAAGATCGGGGGGAAGTTCCTGAGAGTAAAATATACAGCACCTAATTTATGTAAACCCTTTTTAGGTCCCAAGACATTTGCAGTTTCAAAATCAACATAGAACAGCTGAATCTGCAAGGCATCTTTTTCTACAGAAAATAGGGGATTTTCTTTAAAATAGGTGGCATCTCTCAAGTCTGCATACACACCTTCATTGGGAATATACCTGGGCTTAAACATGTCTGCACATTCTGTTTTTTGTAAAATACTCTTCAGTGTGTCCAAAATGGGAACATATGCAAACATATCAGTTACAATGACTTGGTCATATGTCCCAGTAGTTTTGTTTCTTCTGCTGTCGAATCTTGTGCCAAGCACTTTTTGAACAGGCTCAACCAGTCCCCATTTCTCTCTTAAGTGTTTGTTTAGTTTTGTTTTTGAATTTAAAGATGTGAATGGATTTTGCAACGTTTGGAAGGACTGTTCTATTTTGTTCCTATTTTCTGTATCCTGTGGAGACAAGCACTGTAAAGCTAAATCCTTAGCCTGACTGTGAATCTCAAAAATCACTTCTTCCATGGAAGAGACAAACCGCTTAACATTAGACTGACTTAATCCAGCTGCTTTGAGTTGTGCGACAGCAGTAGCACACATATCTAAAGTGCTATTGGATGGTGCAGATGTTGTAGCTGTCTCCTCTACATTTGCTGTCACCAGCTCTCCTGCATCACCAACGTCTGCTGTGCTTGAATTGACATCATAACTTGTTGGTCGATATTGTCAGTGTGTTTGGTGTTAAAATGTTTCCTAAACCCAGAAAAAGTTCCAAGGATACGGCCACATCCAGACTGAGCACATTTAAGGCGAAGATTTTTTCCATCCAAGTAACCATGAACTACTTGTAAATGCCTAACAAGTGTATTTGGGCAAGTTAAGTCAGTCTGACAAAC
The DNA here is from genome assembly GCF_039877785.1 of Chaetodon trifascialis. Classification (NCBI taxonomy): domain Eukaryota; kingdom Metazoa; phylum Chordata; class Actinopteri; order Chaetodontiformes; family Chaetodontidae; genus Chaetodon; species Chaetodon trifascialis. Next base: position 3,305,769 of record NC_092060.1, read on the forward strand.
AAAGCACTTCATGTCAAACAGATCCATTCAAGTACTAATGAAGCAACCTAGCCCGAACTTCTGCAACACGGGGACTCTCCTTCACTTTGCCAACATCAATGTTGTACACAGTGGTCTGGATGAACGTGAACATGTTGTGTAGCATGGGGTTGTACGATGTGGCAAAGACATAGTGTGCTTTAAACAATTCATCAAAGGCACCAAGAGAAGAGGATGACTTGCAAGTGATGGTATTCTTGTCAAGGATGATGAACTGGTGGAGTGCTTTCTTCTTAGGTCCAACAGCCAGGATATAGGGTTGTGTGCTGGTAGTGATGGCATCAAGATGCTCTTGGATGTTGGTTCCTGTCTGAAAAGACAAAACACAAATACATTGTAAGGCATTTACAATTATATGGATGTAATATTTCACAAAAAATCAAGACTCCATCAGTGAAAAATCCCAATAATAACCTTCTTGAAGACCATGAGATGTTTCTCTGCTTGAGAAGCAGACACCTTTCCTGGTCTCTTACGACCCTGGGCAGAGGGTGGAATCAGGTGTAAGAGCAGAAAAATAGATGAGAGGTCAGTGTCCCAACCTGTAACAACACAAATTTAATGGTAAGTGGATCAGCATCAGCAAAATTCAGTGAATTCTTAATGCTATTCTTAGCACTAACATGGGTTACAGTGAAGCACACATGACAAGTGCAGCCAATGGAATATGGAAGAAGTCATACTTACCGATGTCGATATCCTCTTCAGTGCCATCCTCTGGAGGATCAGCTGCAAGGAGGAGATCTTCAAGCTCACTGGTGGATGGAAGCTTTCTGCATTGTTGGATGATCTTTTTCTTGAATGTGGTAGTCCATTTCTCCAGAAACTTGCCCAAGATATCCTCCCCAAACATCAGAACAAAATCCTGTTCCACCTAGAGTGAGGATAATCGGTGAGAATTTCCAGATTTCACAGCCAAATGAATTGTGTTAATTGTCTGACTGTCACTAAAATACACACATACTTTTTGTTTTCTTTTACAAAACTATGAAACTGTCAAAACACTGTCAAAATAATTTCAAATGATTACCAAGCCTTTGACATCTTTGAACCGTGGAAAGACAGACAGTACGTTGCTTGACTGCTGGGGGTCATGGATCACATTGCGGCGGAAGTCAAATGTCAGCTTCATCTTCTTCTTGATTGTGTCCTCATCATCAGCTGAATGTTTCATCAGTGCGATGGCTTCCTTACACTCATCTTCACTCAGGACAGTCTCTGGAACGAACTGGGGCTCTCGTCTGCCAGCTGGTCCTCCAAGCCCATCTTCATGAGACGCTCCTTTGGATGTTGCTACGCAATATGGGAAAATGCCATATTTTGACAACCATATAAACTTACAGGCAAAGAAAAAAAAAAGCTTCAGATCTTCATCCAGTATTATTATAGCATTACCTCCAGATGATGATCGTCTGTCTCTGGCACTGGATCTCTGTATAGTTTTGATCCTCCAGGCCAAGTACCCAGTGCCACTCTCGCCATCATAATAATGCTCCTTGGAGGTGAAAAGATAACAAAAATAGACACTCCATTAATGACATTTTTTTTTTAAGTTAAGGTGCTTCAAAGTTATTTTGGACATAACAAACAGAAAGTGAGATTTTGAATATGAATTCATCACTCCTCCCTCTCTGCTCCCAATATCCTTCCTGTAGCCCCATCCTCTAAAACATTTTGAGCCAGAACCACTTTCCAAAACGGGCAGAGTGATTTCAAAAGCGCACATATGGTGTAGCTACTCCCTTACCGGCTATGTGTTTGCCTCAAAAACAACTCCGTCTCATATCATTACATTATTAATGATATGAATAATGTAATATATTCATATTACATTGTGGGCGGTCGAGGCAGATGGCCGCCCACCCAGAGTCTGGTTCTGCTCGAGGTTTCTGCCTGTTAAAAGGAAGTTTTTCCTCGCCACTGTCGCCAAGTGCTTGCTCATGGGGGAATTGTTGGTTTCTTTGTAGATAAAAGAGCTTGGTCTGTACCAGCTCTATATGGAAAGTGTCCTGAGACAACTTCTGTTGTGATTTGGCGCTATACAAATAAAATTGAATTGAATTGAATTGAATTATTATTTCATTGTGTGGTGAACATGCAGGTCACATCTTAGCGTCAAGTGTGTGTTTTGGGGCTGTTGGATTGTGTATTTCATGAGTTTTGATGGCAGGAGGGTACCATTCACCTCCATTGTGTTCAGTGAGCAGCTCACACCTCAGCCCCACAGATCTCAAAACAACAGGCACTGATAATTAAAGGTAATGTAAATACTCATATGACTATAGGGATTATGGTGATGGGCGAATTTAACATTATATTGAACTATCCCTTTAACATTTTCACAGCCATTATCTTGTATGACATACATAACCGTTCCTGGAGAATGGATCACTGAGGTAGGGGAATAAGCTCACAATTCCTCGGGCATACATTTCTTTCACCTGTCTGGGTGGTGATGTACTGTAAGATAACAAAAAAAGTAAAGATTTCTCAGTTGTATGAACTAGATTTAACAAAGATTTGAATTTACCTAAAAGCTGCATTTAGCTGACTGGAAACTGTTTACAAATTACCCATTCTTCTCCCTCATGTCAGCTGCCACTATGTTCACCATTTTCCTTCTGGTCTCATCTGTCAGGGACTTGCTTCGATTATATTCATTTATTATGCGTTCCCCACCAGGTCTCTTGGTAAGAATGGATTCTACCAACTTCAAACGAAGAGCAAAACAATTGAGCTTGTGAATAATACATCCCAGTAATACATTAGTTAATGCTGGTGAAAACATTAAGTCCTCTTCCTAAATAGGGACTTTAAAAGATTCTTAAAAACAAATAGTTATTAAGTTAATACTATTTTCTTTTTTATGGCTTTGGGGGCTTAAAAAATAATTCCTGTTCTGGTGCTCGTGTATTAATCGTGTGTTAACTCTTATGTGCTTGGCTTCTGTGTCCAACCTCAGCCGTTTACTAGGAGGACTCTCTGAAAGGATGACTGTATCTTGAGAATCAGACGAATCAAGGGATGGTGGTCCAGACTGCTCAGGAGATGGTACCATGGAGACAGATTCTGACAATGATAGGAGATGCAGATGGAAGGAGAAACATTAACCACAAGTAGCATGTCCATTAAATAATGTAATAGAATTTACAAATGTAATTGAAACAAACCAGTGTCACATCTGATGGTTAGCACTCCATGTGATGGATCCTTAACTACATCTTCAAATATGTCATCATCCAACTCAGTCCCCGAACTGTCAACAACCTTCACACCTTCTGTCACAGCTGGCACACCAAACTTTGCAAATGCTACAAGAAAAGACAAATGCTTGTGTAAACCAGACTAGGGCTGAAACGATTCCTCGAATAATTCGAGTAACTTGATTACAAAAAATGATCGAGGAATTTTCTCTGCCTCGAGGAATCGTTTAATTTTGCCAGCTCAAAGCATGGTATTTCGCCCGGACTACTTTTAATGCGGCACAACGCGCTGACGTCACGCACGTAAAGGAAGAAGAAAGAGGCGGCGGATATGTTTGGTTTTAAACATGGACGTAGAGGTAACGACGAAGAAGGCGACGAAAGCGAAGAGAAAGGCACAAAGAAAAGGCAGAAAATGTCAAAAGTGTGGGAGCATTTCAAGCTGGACATGAAGGCGAACACTGTTGCATGTATTCACTGTAAGACAGCGCTTGCATACCACAACAGTACGTCTTCAATGCTGCAGCATCTCCACCGAAGGCACCCTGTTTACTCCGAGAGCGGAGGACCGTCACCCGAGACAAGGTAAAATTAAGTTAACGTAGCGCTAATTAATGAGATTAACGTTACTGTACCGTGCTAACATAACGTTAGCCCTGCGGAGGGCTAGGTTTCTATTAATTATGACAACTGTCGATGCGTGGCTAACGTGCCTTTCATACAGGCTTTATTTAATCTGTAAAAACACAGCGCTGTAGAGTGATGAGGGTGAAAAATAAAAACATAATAAAGCTAACTGGGTAGTTGTCAATTTTAGCTCAGTAGTCATTGATGGATAAAACATAAAGTAGCACTGGTGCCTAATGTGCTCCAATACAGCAGGTATCATAATTTTATTTTGAACACTGCAAAAACTAAAAATCTTATCAAAACTTTAATTTAAAACTTAACTAGAACTTAAAATTTGCTTGACACAAATGAAAGTTCAATTGAAACGTGGGAAAAACACCTAACCTTTTAAGTGATGTGTGTTATCAGGTGTAATGACATTTTTAGGTTAGAAATAAGAAAATTTCTTGGTAAGATTCATAGTTTTTTGAGTGAAGGCAGTGAATTTGGTCACCTGGTGTAAGTTCAGGGTTTTTAAATGCACAGCCATGAACCTACTGTATTATATCATTTAGTCTTAATAATGTCAATTAACAAATTATTATTTGTCTTCTTTTTCAGTAAATTGGCACAGTCTCGCATGGACAAATTCATCTACAAAGTGCCGTTATGTAGCCCCGAGCAAGCAGCTGAGCTTACAAATAGCATTTTAAACATGATAGTCACAGACATGCGCCCACTAAGCATGGTGGAGGATAGTGGTTTTAAGCAATGGTTTCAACCTTCCATCCCAAGTACGAGCTTCCATCAAGAACTTTCTTCACAAAACAGATGGAGAAAAAGTATGAAGTCATCAAAGCCAAGATGAAGCAGGCTCTACAAGAGACCGACAGCGTTGCACTCACTACTGATATTTGGATATTTTTTCTAGTCACATTTCCTGAGATGCAATTGCTGTTGGCTGTTTTAAACAATGTGCATCTAAAAATAAAGACATTGATTGTCTAAAAAAGGAAACCAGTGGTTCATTATTAGGTGAAATGTATTATTTTCTCATGTATATTTATAATTGCTCTTTAACTAAACAAAAATATGTTTTATCCAATTACTCGATTAATCGATGGAATTTTCAGTAGAATACTCGATTACTAAAATATTCGATAGCTGCAGCCCTAAACCAGACTTATGAAATCATGTTGGTCTAATACTCACAAATATCCAATGAATCTGGAAAATTACGTTTGAACAAAAATCAATAAATTAATGAGTGAAATAAAACTACTCATAGTATTACTACTTTTTAAGCAAATCATGCATTCAAAGTTACTCAGTGTGGTTGGAGAAGGTAACATCTGTATTCAAAAATTACTATTACAGTTACTATTAGCACCTTAAAATGAGCTGTATGCAAGACTGTGGCCAAAAAGGTTACTGCAGCCAAATTCAAAATACTTCAACATGTTGTTTTAGTCGTGTCAGACATTTATAATCCAGAATGCTAGTAACTGGCAACCTCCTGAAACACTATAGACTGTATGATAGGGAGACAGTGGTGGGTGGAACAATAGGCCAAAACACAAATTCAAAACAAAAACAGGATTTGCTGGCTGTACATACAGTAATGAAATGCAAATATTCTGGCTGTGGTGTTGTTGTCAGTGAGTGTCTGTATGTTATATTAACGTAATTCCTTAGTCTATGGTGACATATTAGGATGATTACACCACTATTTGCCATAACTTTCTTACATACAGCTCCTTTAAAGCTTCCAGTGCCAAGCTTGAGTCCCATGTCAATTTCTTACCTGCAGTCAAAAACTCTTTCAGATTTGGCTCTGTTATTCTCACAAATTTTTGAACATCACCAAGCCTGGCCTTAATCAACATGGTTCCTGCAACACATAATTCTCATTGTCACTCATTGTCACAATGTTACATGCGTATTATGATTAAAAAAACAGAAATATAACAGCAGGTGCACTGTGTTCAACAAAGCAGCCCTGTAGCAAGACCAACTTTTATGAATAATGTTCATTTTGAAAACAAGATAGAGTCTTGTTTGTTTCAGACCAGCAAACAGCAGACAAATGATCAACTATTTGCAGAAAAGCGGCCAGCAGGGATCAGTTTTACTTATGCTTAATCACGTCAGCTTATTAACTAATCAAATCGCATCACAAATGCTTGGTCTGGGTTACCTGTGTCCACCGCAACCACCACTCAAACAGACAACGTGCCTCAGCGCGTCTCAGAAATGTGTGTTTTTTTTAGCTCGTGTCTTCAAGTTAACGTGACCGCAACTGAGAAACTGCTGACTGACGGTACATCATGTCACTGCTACAGTTAGCAGCATAGATATGTATAGAAAGGCTAGATGTCTCAAGGCGGAGTCGGCGTCGTCGTCACTGGCGGCCATCTTAGGACAGGAAACCGCGCTGCTGCACCCTGTTGCTGTGGATGTAAGGTGAGTGATATACGCAAACTTAAATGCTCGTAACTCGCTGAATTCTTGACGGATTTACAAACGGTTTGGTTTATTACAAACCTTATTAACGTGGCTATGATTTATGCTGCTGCTGATGTTTAAATTGTAGCTTCACATTTTGAGAAACACTTAATATTGCAGCGTAGCTGTGTGTTTCATGGCTGCCTTCAACTCAAAAGTGATACCAAAGTCGACATTTTCAATTATTAACAGGTTTCCTAAGACCAATAACGTTTCTTGACAACCTAATCTTTTGTCTAAATGTCATTTTGTGGATGTGGTTGTATTTATTTGCTGGCTAGCAGTGAAGAGGTCGTAAGTGAGTCACCAAGCAATTGTAAATTGGTGGGAGAGGCAGGATTAGTCTTTCATTTCAACATAGCTTTGAGTTACACATGATTTCCAAGTGGTTTGGTTTCTTAAAAACATCTTTACATTTAGATTACTTTGTTGGTTTTTTGTTTACAGAACTTCTGATAACGATATCGTGAAAATGCCTGATTTTTGTGCCGCCTACGGCTGCACCAACGCACGGAGCCTCCAAACGAGGACGCGTGGGATCACCTTTCACAAGTAAGATATGAAAATATTATGACTATTATTAGGATACTCGTTATGTACAATACACGTTCTGCTACTCAGGAACAGTGTGACTGAGACAATATTACAAGATTGCCATTGACCCTGGCTTTTTAGAATGTTTCTTCCACCTACTTTTCATCTTTTTATTCTGATCATTTTCTTATGTCTAATTCTCAATATCTACATTGGCTACATATATTTGCATACATGTAGTACATAGAATCAAAATGATAATATATTTTATACTGTATTTTTGTCCATACCCTCAATGTTGAAGGAAATAAAGGTGGAAGGTTAACAATCATTTATATCTGACTACTATTTCTCCCATTTGTAAGGTTTCCCAAATGCAGCGAGCGCAGGAGAAAGTGGAAGCGTGCCCTGAGAAGGGATGGTTTGGTGGCTAACGATAGATCACTGCTCTGCAGTGAACACTTCAGCAATGAAGATTTTGACAGGACAGGGCAGACTGTCAGACTCAAAGCTGGAGCTGTTCCAACTATCTTCAACTTCCCTGTTCATCTTCAGAGAGTATGTGTATAATTGGCCAACTAGAATACAAGGTGTTAAAGATGGATACATCGATATTTAAATGTGATTTAATGTCACACTCTTTGCAAGTTTAGCAATACATAATGTGTATTACAGATCAATTGAATATTTATCTATTTTTTTCAGCCGGTAGCACCAAGAAGCACAACCGCTTCTAGAAGAGCAGGAGAAAACCTGCCCATGGACCCCCAGCAGGATCAACCTCCGCCTGATATTGTGAGTATTTGTACACATGAGGAATGTCACTAACAAATGAACTAACCCTAACCCTAATTAACTTCATTATATATTTATTTATTATTTATTGTATTTTTTTTTCAAAGCCACAGGCAGCCACTGGAGAGAGGCAAAGGAGTCGGAAGAGGAAGGCCCCTGACCACCAGTATGCATTCCCTTCCTCTCCAAAGGCTCTTAAGGCCAAACTTAATGCAGCCATGGCAACAGTGCGTAAACTTCAGCGGGAGAAGAGCAATGCCTTGGCAAGGGTAAGGAGGGCCAAGAAGAATATGAAGGCTCTTCTGGAGGAGCTGAAAGCCAAGAACCTCATCAATGAAGAGTTTTGATAATGATGGAAAGATAGTTTTGTGTCCAATTGTGTCTTAATGTTTTTTTGTTTTGTGTCCAATTGTGTCTTAATGTTTTTTTGTTTTTTTTGTATTTGCTTGATTGCACATTTTGAACTGTTTTCTAATTGAGTGCATCTGGACCTAAGTAAAAAACAAACAAAAAAAACAAGACCCATCTCTTTTCTCTTATTTTACAGAATGGCAACTTGAGAGAGATTTCTATAATACATAAATTTACACAGGTATTTAATAATGTAAATATTAGTAATAAACTAAATTGCACTATTTCATGTTTCATGTATCTTATAAATATTGACAACATCATTACTGTGTGTGTATGGGTATACCTATTACTTTACCTGTCTAGTCTACTTAATATTATACTATTTTCATAATAAACTCCGTGGTTATAATTATTCACAAGTATGCAGTTAAATAGCCACATCTCTGACGTTTATGACAAATCAAGCCGTTTGAAAATCGGTTGAAAATTGAACAAAATATAGTTATTTCAGCACTACATGCACAATTGACTTTAATGTTATGACTGGACGAGCGGTCCTGTCCCAAGATGGCCGCCGTGTGACGACGTCAGTCCCCATTGGCTCACAGCGCCGGTAAGCTATCTAGCCTTTCTATACATATCTATGGTTAGCAGCATTTCACGCTAACAACTTCCTCTTTCTCCTTCAAAATAAAACACATGAGTCTGCGCTGTTAACGTTACCAGAGGCTAGACGAATCACTCAAAAAACACAAATATGATCCCACTTTAAGGTCTGCTGAAACAACGTTAAGAGTGCCTAAACCGATGTACATCACAGAGCAGACCAGGCTGCAGGGGGCACATGCAGTCAATTTCTCAAACATGTGCAAACTGCTTCCCAAAACCAAATAAAGCCTTATGTTACATCACATCATTTACTGTAGAATATAGTGATGAAAGTTAATATGTTAATGCTTTGGCCGCTAAGTAATTTCAATCACCATGGAACTTAGTTAAACTAGTTATTTACACAAACGTTAGCTTAGCTCGTTTAGCCAACTCTTCACACCAACACAGGCACATTCTGAAATGGCTAATATGCTAGCTAATTATTTGTGGATTTGTTTGGTCACTAGCTAGTTTGAAAAAAGGCCCGCATGCACACATTCATTACAATTGATTTGAACTGAACAGCCATTCAGCCAGTGGAGGTTATTTCTTCTCAACCCAGGCAATTTTACCAGAATTTAAGACTTGTTTGACAAAACAAAACTATCCATCAATGTCATATTGTGAAGTTAATTACCTTCTGTGGGAGGGGTCAAGTTGGACAAGCGCGCATTTTAAGCTAGGCATTCACTCCTCAAGTCATTCACATTTTGAAGATACCAACACAACCTGCTGCAAAAACGGTCGACAACACAGTATTCTTCTGAAATGCAATTTCTGTTCAAAGGCCAACATAAAATGGGGTTAATATATAATAAGAAGAAACTTACCGCGGTTGTGCCTTACTGAGAAGTAATGATGGCCACAAAAATCTCTGCTAGTTTGAACCGGTTTGAACGTGGGCGGGGCTTCCCAGAGTCAAATCAATTCCGCATCTTTTAACTATGGAAATTTTCACCAACACTAGGGGGCATTCTACTCAATCTGTTGTTGTAATAGGTCTGAAAGAGTCAATGAACTTTGACACTACATATTTAACACTGCAAAATTTACTGTGTACATGCTACCCCTTGGGGATGTCATCAGGAGGCACGGCATCAGCTTCCATAGTTATGCTGTGCAATAATCTGTGCAATTCATCCTGTACATAACAGTCCGCAAATACAATTTATAATTTGATAATGCTTATTTTTATATAATGCTTATTTTTATTACACTCTTTTGTATATACTTGCTGTTTTTTAATTCTCTCTTTTACTGGTGCTGCTGTAAATTGGAATTGACACAGGGCCAATTGATGCCCTTTTTAACTGCATTTTAGACATCAAGTCATGGATGGCAGAAAATTTCTTTCAGCTCAACCAAGACAAAACAGAGGTCTTAGTCATTGGTCCTGAAGGCCAGAGAGAGAAACTCCTACCAAAACTACAAGATCTTAAACCAACACATTCTGTAAAAAATCTTGGCGTGATTATTGACTCTGAGCTTACTTTTACTCCACACATCAAAAACATAACAAAGATAGGTTTTTACCATCTTAAGAATATAGCCAGAGTCCGTCCGTTTCTCTCTCAGGCCAGCACGGAGGTGCTGATGCATGCTTTTATCTCTTGTCATTTAGATTACTGTAATGCCCTGCTCTCTGGTCTTCCCAAAAAGAGTATCTCCAATCTTCAATTATGATAGAATTCAGCCGCACGAGTGCTGATGAAGACCAGAGAGTGGGAGCACATTACACCAGTTTTAAAATCACTGCATTGGCTCCCCATGCATTTCAGGATAGATTTTAAGGTTCTTTTATTAGCTTTTAAATGTCTTAATGGTCTCAGGCCTTCTTATTTATCTTGCCTACTTTTACTCAACCCTCGCTGACCTTGAGGTCCTCCGGCACTGGCCTCTTAACCATACCAAAAGTAAGAACTAAAACACACGGGGAGGTGGCTTTTATGTCAGGGCCTGTGTTTTTTGTGGTTGTTTTGGTTATGGTATTTGGGCTGGTGTTCTTATCTCCACCTTCCCCCTCCCTCTTGTGTTTTCTCACTGCAGGTGTGACAGGTGACGAGGCTGGACAATCTCTGACTTTGCTGGTCTCCAGATGAGGTGCACCTGTGTCTCATCCTCACTAATCAGCTCTCCATAAGACTCTGGTCATTCCTCCACCTCATCGCCAGATTATTCCCCGTCACTTCACCTATGTTCTCCTCATGGTTTCCGTCTCCTGTGGTATGCTACCTCCTGTTCTTGTTTTTTCCCCCGTCACGCCAAGGACATATGACTCCCTTCTCCTCTGCCTTGGTTTTTTGAGAGCTGGAGTGTTTTGTGTTATGCTTTAGCCAGCGGTGTTTTTTGTTGAACATTAAAGAACTGTTTGAACTGTTTGACTGTGTTCGGCTCCGCTACTGTTGGTCCAAATCTACATACCTTAACATTTTAGTTATTATGGCCCCCGAATGTGGAACAGCCTGCCGGAGAACCTCAGTGCTGCAGAGACTGTTGATGTTTTTAAAAAGAGGCTCAAGACCCACCTTTTTAATCAGGCTTTCAATTGATTTGTTTGATTTATCTCATTCCTTTAATCAGGCTTCTTAACATATTTAATCTTTATTTGTATCTTATTTTAGTTGCATGTTTTAACTACATGTTTAATTACTATTTTTTATTTTATTTTATTTTATTTTATTTTATTTTATTTTATTTTATTTTATTTTATTTTATGTCTTAGTCCCTTGGTTTTTAGCTCCAGTGTTTCCTCATGGGGGCCCCCCCACACTGGGAGCTCCTTTTGGTCTACTGATGGGGGCGCTGCTGAAGGGATGGCTCTGGCCTGGATGGCTGGAGGCCTCTGCACCTTGGTGTGGGGCCTCCTGTCTCCCTGGGTCGGGGTGGTCTCGGACGGCACTCCCTAGTCATGGGCCGGGGGCCCTCTCAGTGTGGCTGGCCCCCAAAGGTGGCTTATTCCTTGCTTTTTCCGTATGGGTGTGTGTGTGTGTGTGTGTGTGTGTGTGTGTGTGTGTGTGTGTGTGTGTGTGTGTGTGTGTGTGTGTGTGCATGCGTGCATGACTGTGAGTGTATGTCTCTATATGTCTCTGAATGTATTTATGGGGGCGAGAGGTGCAACACTTTGTGTTGCTTTTAAGTATGAAAAGTGCCATATAAATAAAGTTTGATTTGATTTGATTTGACAAATGTAGGAGGGTGCCAGGCCATTAAAACATTTAAAAACAATGAGAAGTATTTGAAAATCAATTCTGGATTTTACTGGAAGCCAGTGGACAAGTGATAGTTAAGGAGTAATATGTTCAGACCTTTTAGTTTTTGTTAGCACTGTAGCTGCTGTATTCTGAATGAGTTAAAGTTTATTTAATAGGAAGCTTAGTAAACCAGCATAAAGAGAATTACAATAGTCCAGTTTACTGGAAATAAAGGAGTGGACCAGCTTTTCGGGGTCTGACTTATACAGAAGACATCTCAGTTTTGGGATGTTTCTGAAGTGGTAGAATGCTGTTTTGGAGATGTTCAAGATGTGCTTTTGAAAATTAAGGTCAGAGTCTAGAATCACTCCCAAATTTCTAACATGCTCACATGGTGTAATAGACAAGGGAATTAACAAAGATTGTATTTGGTGTCTCAAGGCCTTTGGGCCCACCAGCAGTATCTCTGTTTTGTTCCGATTAAGTTTTAAAAAATGTTTTGCCATCCAAAGTTGGATTTTGTTAATACATCAGAATACATTGGAGGCAGTCTGACGACAGCCTAGCAGAAGAGGAGACGGTGCTTCATCTCTCTCTGGAGTTGGCGGAGTTATTCAGAAGCGACACAGAGGATGAAGAATTCAATGGATTCAGTGATGTTGAATGAGATTGGGAGCTTGGTGAACTTGCTTACTGGTAACTTGCTTGTTGGACTCGCTGGCTTGTTGTGTTAATTTAGCCTATTCAGTCTCCCAGGTATGTTCTTTATGCTATTGTGCAGCTGCATAACTGTTAATGTATTACGTTAACATACCGGACACCTATTCAGCCTGTTGTTCTGTGTGCTGTTGTGTAATTGAATATCTTGCCTTTGCAGATTAAATGTCTGTTCTTGGTCTTAGATTTTGTGAAAGAAAATTCTAAATAAATGCGACTTATGATCCAGTGCGACGTATATATGTTTTTTTCCTCTTCATGACGCATTTTTTGACTGATGTAACTTGTACTCCAGAACAATTTATAGTCCAAAAAATATGGTAGTTCAGATTACTGGTACATGCATGTGAGTTGAGTTTTTCTCATCAGGATGGTAATAATGTGAAAGCTTGAAAAATGTTAACCAAGCAGTCTTAGTAGACAATTAGTAGACAATTTTCCAGCTGTATTTGTGGTGACTAAAGTGGGCACCTCAAAGTGTCATGGAATCCATGCCGTAGATTGCATGTCTGTCTCTCTCAAGGATTGTACGTCTCTCCACATTAAAACAAGTCATGCATGTATGATAACCCAGAGTGTGTGGAGGTATGAACACAGCTTTTGTCACTTTACAAATGTACAACAAAGTTAAGAAGGTCTTCAATGAAAGGGAATATGTGTGTCATAATCTCTAGGTGTATTTTTTTCACCTTGGACAGAGTCAGGATAACTGTTAAGCCATGTTTCCTGGCTTTATGCCAACATCCACACTTAATACATAGATATGTATAGATTTTCTCCTCTCAGTCTCAACATGAAAGTTGGTTTGCAACTTGTATGTGGTTATTTTCTCAAGTTTAAGTTTGCACCATTAGTTTATTTTCTCTTTTGTGTTTGCGACTACATACAGTATGTTACAGTGGACATGCCTGTGCCAGGATCATGGAGATAATGAGGAGCTGGATGTCACGACTGAACTAGGGTTTGAACCCAAATGCACAACTCGAGACCACAAAGTACAAAATAAATGATTTTAATGACAGTGTCAACATAAAGCGCTCGTACAGAGGAATCCAACTAGGAAACAAAAGGTATCAAATAAAAATCACTCATTAGAGGAAAACTGTTACGTGATAAAGTATCAAACAAAAATCACTCGAAGAGGAAAACTATGGCATGACAAAGTAACAAAATAACTAAAGACAAGACTAGTAATCAAGAAATCAAAACCTGATCTGGACAAGGACAAGTGAGGCTTGGAGCAGCGTAGGTTCTCTGGTTAAACAAACAAGACGAACTAGCACAAGACAAAGGGAAACACCAACTATATATACACATGAGGGCGGGGAGACAACAAGACACAGGTGAAACACATTAGGAAATACAAAAGGTGGGAAAGGGACAAAGGGAGGAAGTAAACATGGAGACAATACAGGGGAAGATGAGATTATCAAAATAAAACAGGAAGCCACAAGACAACACTAAATATAACTTGACCTATTTCTAGGATATGACACTGGAGGATGGATAGAGTGATTGATTGAGTTATGGGACCCAACTGTTTATATTTCTTTTGAAAGCTAATAATGCAAAAATCAATATGTGTTGCAAGGCTTTGAGTCTAACCAGAAGGAGTTAGAGGGAGACACTCACTCAATCTCCATGCAGTGTTTGGACTGGTGTTGTTAGTATTTACTCAGCACGTGCGGGGCTCTGCAGACTCCACAGCCATCTAATTGCCTGTCACATAAAAAGCTTTGTCTTTGTCACTGTGGATCAACTGGAGATCAATACTGCCAACGGAGAGAGTGAGGTGTGTATGTGTGTGTGGGAAAGGGTGAGACAAATGAGTTTGAATACCTGCAAAGAGAAGGTTTGATGGATACAAGAGCATTACTGTCATTTTGTCACCTGGCGTACACAGGAGAGAGGGCTTATGTGCACACACACGCACACAGAACATTTTGACATACACTTGCAATCTGGTGTATGCATGCTGTGACACACTGCCTCCCAGCGTTGCCAAGTGCAGGGTTATAAAATGGGCGGACAGAAGCTGCAAAACCTCATTAAGTTTAAATCCCTTTCTGTATCCTATTTCTATGATGGGGAATTGATTTTTACTTAGTGCACTGGACCAGAAATAATTCTATTTCAAATCATTTTATTATCTGATTGTCTTGGAGTGCATGTATGCCTGTGTGTGGACATATTTGAGTCTGTGTGTGTGTTCATTTGCTCACATTTTGCTAAGACGCTGATGTTTTTCTTTAATCCATTTGGAGTGTAACAAAGAGTGTATCATTCTCTTTGAACACTATCTGGCTGCTTTAATGGATGCATGCTTTCTAATGCTTCCATGAAGTGCATATCTTTAATATCTTCAGAACTGCAACATGTCACATAGTTCTTTGAGGGATGACAACATGTTGTTGTGTGTCGGTGTAATAAATAGCACGATGATATCACAATAAATTCTTTCTTAAATTAACAAATAATTAATATTTTTTTCAAAATAGCTTAATAAGACAAAAGTCTTTTGGTAATGGTATCAGAGGATCCCTGCACACAACCCAGAAATAACTCCTCTGCTTTGTTTTTCAGCCCGGTGAGAGCAGGCTCTCAAGCCTAGCTACAATCAAGCTGTATCAGAAGGTAACTGCTCAAACCGGGTTTCCGCCCACAGTTTCCTTTGTAATTCTAGGAACTCTCATTTGTTCTCTCCTGTAACAATGTCTCCCCATGTGAGCATAGAGAAAATTAGTATCTTGTTAAATTGGAAATGCCATCAACCACCCACAAAAAAAAACAAGAAGACCTTTTATTTTAGATTTGCCACTAAGCGGGTTAAACACAAAAGCACTACAACAAAAATAAGACTAGTAAACACAAAAAATTCAATGTTCAGAGCCTTTCTTGGATTCATCAAAGCTTTATCCGGTGAAGTTAGCAAGGTTTGTACAATAAAAAGGTGAATTTATACAGGATTATCTGGTATGAGAGGATATAAATGGGTTTTTGACGCAGTGAAAAACAATGTTGTATATTATTGTTATTTTGCTTTGTAGCTCAGTCATTCTTTTTTTTTTTTTAAATACCATGGACCATTTTCAAAAATAGAATATAACAAAACCTCAGTGGCACACTATATTTCAATCATCTTAATCTAATGATTTCATCAAATTAAGGTCCCTACCTTAATCTGATGACTTGCACTGAATGGAGTCAGGCACGGTTGCATAATTAGAACACTAGCTGCTGGTAGTTAGCTTCTAGTAGGCCAACAAATGATCATCACTTGTGGTGAAACAGTGCTTGGACTGAATAACCTTAATGTGAAAATACTGACATAAGTAAATCCAGATGAAAAATTACCAGTAGTAATAAGAATGCTTCTTCAAACCAAAGTAGTAATGAGTTTTGAGCAGATATGAATATGTTTTATCATAAACCACTAGTCACAGCATCAAACAAGACAAGAAAGAAAGAAACAAGATCAAACTACATCCTCTACAAGAAGCTAATACTTTAAGAAATATGTTGTGGCAAACTCAAAGATCCAGTTTTGTGGGTGTGTTTAGAGATATGGTACTGAAAATTAAGATAAGGCCAACCTCATGCAACAATTTTTTGGCCATCCCTATTATTGTCAAGGCATGTGGCAATGTGGGGGAAATACACCCCCAAGGAAAAGAGTGGAAAACCAAGTCATGGTAAGATTATTACCAAAACTGTCCATTGAAAAGATGATTTCATACATTTTCCATGATGTGTTAAAGAAGATTTTGGGTCAGCATTCTATAAGTGACATGGTATCGACAGTGCTTACCGTATGTGTAATAAAGAGGATCACTGACACAATCAATCTTTATGGAGTTAAGGATGCTTCCAGCTCCTCATCAGACATTCACTCTCTGTGGGTTTAAAAATCTCCACAGGCTGCAGCTCTGGCAGAGCAGCCTGCACTGGCTTCAATTATGAAGACAACTTTCTGTGCTGTTACATCAAATTCATTGTGATGATGATCCTGTCCTCCTAGAAAAGAATAGCTTTACTGCCTTATCTCCCTTTTGGCACTAAAAATAGTCCCGGTTATTATTATATATTCTAATGTCATTTTCTTCTCTGCTTTCTTAACACCCCACACACACATTCCAAACCCATTTGTCTTCTGTCTCACCCAATGCACCTGCCTCCCTCCTTCCATTTCCAATGAAACAAGACGCTCTTATTAAGGCTGAACTCCTCCAAGGCCCCTGTACCTTCCTCTCCCTGCCTTCACCTTGCCCTCATCTTCTCCCACAGCTTCCTTGCGTCTTCCCAATTTCACCAACCTGAGTTTCTGAGTTCCACCTCTGGTGTGGAGTGCCCTTCTCTGGGGATCCCAAAGCAATAATACAGTGTTAGAGGCAAAGGCAATAATCAAATCTAATGCACTCACTGATCTGACTTCCCGAACCCCACTTATCCCTTAATTTATTAGACATGGGAGAGAAGAGGGATTGAGGAAGTCAGTGTGCATCTGACTCCCAAGAGACTTGCAGGGGATATATTGTTTATTGCTTTGGGTTTTTATCTATCATAAATCCCTAAATCTGTTTAAAAAAGTAACACTTTGAGGATCTTTTGGAGAGTACATGTTGTTTCTAACTTAGCTTTTGATATTGGATTAAGTTTCTGCTGCATGGTCATGATTTTTTTTTTCCCCTTTCCAAAAAAAAAAAAAAAAAAAAAAAAAAAAAATCAGCATTAAAGTGGGAAGAGTGATTGAAAGTCACAACAAAAGGACATTACCTGATGATATGATGGTGGATGGACATGGATATGGAATGGACACTGAAACTTTGTAACTATGTTTATTGAAAAGGACTGGAGAAAATGTTATATTTTCTTTTCAGATAATAAATATTCCAATAATTCCAACCTGCACATGTATAGTTTTATGACAGTTACAAAGGCATCCATTTCTTTCACAGTCACTTCATCATCATCCTTTCCCTACTACAATGGCCATTCACTGTTCACTGTACGATCTATCAAGTACATCTGAATATGTCAGCATGGACTTCAGTGACTTCCCCGGAGTTGCTGATCATTACAGCAGTTTCTTTTTATTGCCTTTGAACTGATTTCACTCACACACTTTGCACATACAATTATTTGTTTATTTGGAAAATTCAATACAGTGGGAAATAAATGCAAAAATGCTTCTACTTTCTATTTTTAAAATCGCTTACATTAATAAAATTCAGCACACTTCTGCACAATAACAGTATATCTGAAAGCACAGATAATATTCCCACTGAGGTGCTGGAAGACTTTTAAAGCGAAATATCTGTGACGGAATTGTTCAGTTTCATTGACAGTAAGTTAATTGTGATCCAAGAAAAACAAAAAAAAGCAACTGAAATTAATAGGCCTTTTTCACCACAGACATTTGATACGTCACAGCTGGGAAAGCACAACTGTAAATAATAAAATGAATGATGGCTGAATTAATTTAGTTGCCTCAGTTTGTGGGCCCTCCTCATTGGCTCACTGTCACATTGTTATGACCATTATCAATGTTATTAAAAACACCTGTGCTGTTTCTACTATGACAAGTAAAAATATATGTTACAAAAGAGACCTTTTTGTTAGAAAAGAGACAGTAAGAGCAGCAGGATGACGGATGTGAGAAGACTCTTGTATTGTACTAATAGAATTGGTGCTGTGAAAACACTGAATTTATTAAGACAAGGAGTAAATATGTAATGAGTTTGTATTGACAGTGTGGTATCTTAGGATCTTAGGTATCTTATCTGGAAACCTGTTAACCAACCAAGAATATAGACCTGCTGATATTGACCTGTAACAAATAATTGATGATATTTACATAAATACCACCATATTTCCTAATCTTGTTTAATAATAATAATAATAATAATAATAATAATAATAATAATAATAATAATAATAATAATAATAATAATGTAGTATAGTGATTTGTAAGGGTATCACCCTCTAAGAGCTGTTGCTATTGAGTTTATCATCGGACATATGCAGTCACAAAGATTTTTTTGGCCGCCACTGTACACAGTAGGCCAGTGGGGTGGACACCAGCAGCAGCAGCAGCAGCCAGTGGATGTGGCGTGCTGACGCTGGAGATGCTGGGGATGCTGGAGGAATCCTCTGAGTCTGTGACGCCGGAGACGCTGGAGTCTGTGGCATGTGGCATGTGGCTGCGACTGCGTGTCCTCTCCTGCGTTTTAAAATAGTAAATTGAGTAATCAAACATGAATCAAAGTCTTAGATATCCTCTTTGATATGCTGCCATGCTTAAATTTAAATTCAAAAGATTTCAAAACAAATAATACCATACATACAGCATTTACGCATTATAGGGCTGTGAGCACGCTACTGTATGAACACATTTGTTGTGAGTTACACAAATACATAGGTATTTACCTTGGGGGTAATCAGAGTCACCCACATGTGCTCCCACCACCCCTGAGAGAGCAGTGTGACCCATAATTGCAGCGACTCTCTGTTCGAACGTGAGAGGTCACAGAGAGTCGCCGTCCCTCCGCCTGTTTTGGCCACACTTTGGCGGTGGGCAGCCATCCTCCGCTTCACATCCACCTTTATGTCGGACCTCTTCTTTTTCACTTCTGCTTGTGTGTGCTTCTCTGACCCCACAGCATTGACAGCCTCACACACACTCTCCCACTCACTCCTCTTGCGTTTGTTGCTTATGCCGGAGGACAGCGTGCCAAAGAGCACATTTTTGCACAACCTCTACTTCATCGAGTAGCGCCTCCAATTCGCTTTTGGTGAAATTCTTTTTCTTTCCCATCTCACTCATTCTTTTTTGATTTTCTGATAGTGCAGGGAGGGGAATCCCAGGTGCAGGGCTCATTTAAATATGATTTGCGTACTGAAATAGGGGCGTGGGCAGGGAGGGGTCGGGTACTCTAAAATGTGCGCTCAATTCCACGTTGATTGGGATGTAGAAAGGAAATGTGCTTGGATTCATGCGTGCGCACAGATTCATACATCTGAATATTTTTGTGCGTGCAACGTTTTCTGGATTTGCGTGTATGCCATGTCTCAGTAGGAAATCCACACAAGTCTCTGTACATGAGGCCCCTGGTGTCTGATGTGGTGTCTCTTTGTCTGATCTGCAGCTTTCCTCGTTCCCACCACTGACAGGAGCTTTGCAGTAGTGACTCTCTCCTTCTCCACCTATGTCTGCTGGTCATATGCTACTGTAGCTGCCAAAAGACTTTCCGAGGACTTACTGGACAACCTCAGGAAGGCAGCAGTTGCTATCAGAGAAACTGTAGCAGCTCCCATGGTGCAGAGATGTTTGATCTTTGATCCTTCACCTCCAACTGATAGACCAACAGCTGTGGCTCAGCTTAGGACTGCCCCCTGAAGTGGTGCACACTATCCAGGTGGGAAATCCTCTTCTACCCTAGCATTATGCTTGAAGATGGTCCAATTTTCAGTGCTGGTGTGTGGAGAGAGACCCAGATCCCTCACCGTGTTCTGTGCCTCTTGTGGTAAGCTGTCTTCAGATGTTTGTAGATAACAGTCAGGCCACTCCATCCTACCTCAAATTGCTATGGAGGGAGACTGGTTTTCATGCATCCTTTGGTGAAGTGCATTTTAAAGGGAGTCAGATGACAGATACCAGTTGTGCGCTCTCTAGTAGGAAGTAGGATTTACACCTGGTGCTGGGCACTCTGGATGTTCCACCTTTTGACATGTAAATCATTCATTTATATCTCAAATCCGAACAAACTCCTTGAAGGTAAACGTTATAGGTGGCAGAGAAGTGGTGTCGTAGACCTCCTCCTCTGTCAAGACATGGTTTCTCTGTATTTAAGTAAGAAGCTTCCTTTACTGCTCAGTTTGTCTCAGTATCAGGCAGACACACCAATTTGTTCATTACAGAGGGAACTCACAAAGCATGACTTTGTCAAAAAAGCATTGGTCTCACTGGCTGTGTGATGCTATCATAGCCTGAGCAGCGCATACAGGCACACTCCACAAGAGCCTCATGATGATCCATGGCCCTCCTTAGAGGGATGACAGTGGCAAACATCTGTGCAGTTGCACCTTGGGCTTCTCTCTGCCCTTTCATCTGTTTATATGTGTGCAATGTGTCTCAGTCCTCCCCGACTCTTTCTCTCTTTGTCAGATCTGGCACTTTTGTGGACATGCCAAACAGTACGCCTTTAATCCCATCATCTCGGATTAATGGGATGCATTAATCTGACATGATGGTACGTAGTCAACATCCCACCATTTTGCAGTGGCTATAGTGTGGTAAGAGTCTAACATCACTCAGACCCCCTTCCTTTTTTCCCACACAGGCCTGACATAGTGTTGTCCATGGCACACCTGGTGCCTTCCTGTTATATTATGTTTCATGTTTATGGTGTTGTGAACTGGTGCATGTTATCTACTTATGGAAGAATGGTAGCTGGATGCATGTAACATAAGCAAAATAAAAAAATATGCCACACCAAACCAATACCAAAGTATTGGGTGTTGTGAGTAGTCCATCATTTCAGGATATATCTGTCTGGCTACAAGGATTATTTTCGGTGAGGATGGTGCCAATGTACTGGGTGGCAAAAAAGAGGTCAGTGCTACAGGTTTGGCTTGCCAGCATTCACTAATCTGGTGGGAATGGACTTTGTTCATCTTGAATGGAAAGAGAGTAAATCAATAATGAGATAATGAGACAAAAGAGCAAGTTTTGATGATGTTCCATGCTGCTGATCATTATAATGTTACTGATTATTTTGTGTTATAGAGTATGTGTCTGGGATTCTAAATGGTTAATAAATGGTTAACTTAAAGTGAGGAAAGTATACTTATCTGCTGATACTTACCTGTAAGTGATACTGATGATACTGACCCTAACCTGTTAAGAAGATTACTGCATTTCCTTACCTTTTTAATACTGCTGGAGAATAACGGTATTGGTTACAAACTTTTAGCATCTTGACTGACAATCTAAACCTGTGCCAGTGCAGATCTTCACCCTTAAAGGGTTTTTAGATCATTGTCCCCTAACCTAACCTTGCCAGAGCCAGGTTTTGTCAACAAAGTCCCGATATTTAATAATTGAACAAATTATTGAGTTTCCTTCTTTAAATATGGGATTTCTTTTAGCATCTTGACTGACAATCTAAACCTGTGCCAGTGCAGATCTTCACCCTTAAAGGGTTTTTAGATCATTGTTCCCTACCCTAACCTGTTAAGAAGAATACTACACTTCCTTACCTTTTTAATACTGCTAGAGAATAACAGTATTGGTTACAAACAAATGGTCCAGTAGGGGCAATCCTTTGTCTACAATGTTTAGGTAGAGTGCATGTTGGGAAACAGGAAGCAAAACCTGGGTTAGACAAGAGGTAAATTCATGTGAGAGTAACACGTAAATTTGCCACATCAGTTTAGTCCAACATCCAGTATTGGACATTGTGGACATTCTGTCTTTTCAGAACATGCAACAGACAGCAAAATGATCAGGAGTAGACCAGAAAACATGGAGGCTTGTAACTAAGGTACAAAAATATATACTTATGTGGTGAGAAGCCAACATCAGTTGAACTGCAAGTGGCAGATCTAGAGAATCTATACAACACCAACAACGCCACCTTAGGACTTGCACCTAAAGAGTATACTCGTTTCATTTTCCAAACGTCACAAGACTGTGCTATATATCTGGAGAACAAACACACATACCATGCCAGGATACTACAGCTCAGCAGAGCTGCATGCCAGCCAGCACCAGCTTCAGAGGAGGAGAGAGAGAGACTAACCAGACAGCGGGGGTAACAGGTCCGCATTAGCAGCCAATGATCACGGCTGCACTACAGGTGCCGGTAAGGGGCGTGCCACACACCTGCCGCCATCGCCATGCCTGCTACAAAATAAAGCACAGACGGAGGGACACAGAAGAGAAATGCAACATTCAAAAAATATCAACATCCGGTTACACTTCAAAAACTAGTAAAGTAAATAGGAATATAAGGCACCTCTCTAATGTTACATACATTAAGGCCTGGTTATTTCGGCAACAGAGGTTCAGGTCCCAACTACTATTTAAAAATGTATGAAATGATCTCAGCTGTTTAGTGGGGACATTGAAATTTTAGTTTACCAGAGTCGTTTAAATGTAGAATTTCTGACTCCCTTCTCTATCAACTGACCTTAACAATATGGGACCTGCGCTAATAGTAATAGAATAATCTCATATAAACCTGAAATATGACTCATTTGAAGTAAGGACAGTACCTAGTTAGAATAATGTACTGTGAATGCTGGAACTTAATGGATTAATTTGAAGACAATGACAAACAAGACAACAGGAAAAAAAAACATAGAATGGCAGCTTGTTACGTTCAGTCATTTTCATTCACACAATGTTCCGTCCAGATCTGAATCATGATGTATGTCCAGAAATGGCTTGTGGGGAAGTGCTGATAGAGGAGTAATAATGTAATGCAATAAGTCTCTGTTGAAGTGGAGAAACTTGGAGAAATACAGATGGGATTAATGATATATCAATTCTCTTAAGATTTAAGATTAAGATATACTTTATTAATCACAGCACACGCATGCTACAGGGGAGACTGCACACATCCTGGTAAGTCCATACTCTGCGACAGACCAGGAGCGGTGGGCTGCCAGCCAACAGCGGTGCCTGGGGACCCAGTTCCTTTTTGTCACAATTGGTCAGGTGGTGATCTTCTTGCATGTTTTTAGTAGGATACCCCAGGTGAGCATGGGGAGAACAAACTCCGCACAGAAAGCGCCCCCCCCCCTTTAGAGGGTAGCTGGCACAGAAGGCATGGTGGAAGACATGCCCCCAGTGCCCACAGCGCCCTAGGCAGGAATCGAACCCGGGTGTGTCGAGACTCACTCATTTCTTAGTATGTACAGATTTGCTCAGCAATAAATCATGTCAGCTACACAGTGTCTGACTAAACAACATCCACCAATGTGAAGACTGGCTGAGAGGAAAGTTTCTCAGGAACAGACAATTTTTTCAGACTTTTTGACATAAAGTATTTGCCCTGTGTAATTGTGATGTAGGTACCAGTAAATGCGTAACTGCCTTACACAATATCTGCATCACTATCCAATAATGATTGAATAGAACACATGATATCCCACAGAATTTCCACCAAAAGTGTAATTTCAGTAAAAGTAAGTAAAATATTTTTGATATGGTTTTGGGCATCTGTGACAAAATAAGAGAGTTTCTGTTTAGGCAAGGCAAGGCAAGGCAAATTTATTTGTATAGCACAATTCATACACCAGGCAATTCAAAGTGCTTTACAGAAGCATAAAAATACATTAAAATCATACATTTCAAAGAATGAGGGAAAGAAGACCAACAGTAAGATTTTAAAGTCTATTCTTTGACTCACAGGAAGCCAATGTAGTGATCTGAGGACTGGTGTGATATGGTCCATTTTTCTGGTGTTTGTAAGGACTCGTGCAGCAGCATTTTGAATCAGCTGTAGTTGCCTAATTGTTTTTTTTTTTTTTTTTTTTGTTTAGGTCAGTAAAGACTCCATTGCAATAGTCCAACCTACTGAAAATGAATGCATGAACGAGTTTTTCCATGTCTTCTTTGGACAGACATCCCTTAATTCTGGTTATATTTTTCAGGTGGTAGTAGGCTGATTTGGTAATGAGCTTTAAATAACTGATAAAATTCAGGTCAGAATCAATAATTACACCAAGATTTCTGGCTTTATCTGTTGTTGTCAGTGACATGGAGTTAAGGTGCGCACTGATCTTTGACCTTTCATTTTTGGGGCCAAATACAATCACTTCTGTCTTATCTGCATTAAGCTGAAGAAAATTCTGGCACATCCACTCATTGATTTGATGAATACACTCACTCAATGAAAGTAAAGGACTGTAATCATGTGATGACACAGAAATATAAAGTTGTATCATCTGCATAAGTATGATAAGAAATATTATGATGCTCCATAATCTGAGCTAGGGGCAACATGTAGATATTGAAAAGAAGTGGTCCGAGAATGGACCCTTGTGGCAGCCCACACATCATCTTTTGTTCAGACACATGCTCACCAATTGACACAAAGTAGTCTCTATCCTGTAAATAGGGTTTGAACCAGTGTAGTACAGTGCCAGTAAGACCCACACCCACTTTTCCAGTCTATCAAGAAGTATGTCATGATCAACTCTATCAAAGGCAGCACTAAGATCTATTAATACCAAGACTGAGGTTTTGGAAGCGTCATTATTCAGATGTATGTCATTTAAAACTTTGATAAGTACAGTCTCAGTGCTGTGGTGTGGACGAAATCCAGACTGAAATGCATTGAAAAGGTTGTTTTGCATCATGAAAGCATGCGTTTGTTGAAAAACAACCCTTTCAATAATTTTTCCCAGAAAGGGAAGATTTGATATTGGCCTGTAGTTACTTATTACTGAAGCATCCAGATTAGTCAGTTTTTAAGGCCTGGGGAAACTGACCGGACTGAAGAGAATTATTTATTATCTGCAACACATCTGGAGCTATAAAACGAAAAACTTTTTAAAAAAGTTTGTTGGCAGAGTATCAAGGCAGCATGTCGTGGATTTTAACTGTGATACAGTTTCTGACAGCCTTGTATGATCTAGAAGGTTAAAATGTGCTAGATTAACTGGAGAACAACTGAACAACTGGAGGCTTTCTTAATATGGAAAATATTGAAAGACCCTTGACTGGAAAAAATTAGTCATTTGGATCCAATGGAACACCACTGATACCTCTGCAAATGTGTATGACAACTTTTTTAAAGAACAGCATGTAATTAATGCAGAATTACTTTTCATGATGCGAATGTTAATATGTATAGGCTAAAGAGAAAACAAGCAAGTGACAAAATCAATGATTATTGGCGTCTTTTTGTTATGTACTATGATTGACTATTAAGTCTTGAATTTTCTCATTAAAGTGGTTCTTCTCTTGAATGATTGGGTACAATCAGGTTCAGAAAAATAAAACACTCATACTGCAAGAACATTTGCAAAGCAAAGTTTAACTTGACTTTTTCAGTGTAGCCACAGCATAATCAGTAACAAGCGTTTGGCTGATAAATGTGCATGTTGTTATTTACTGAATAAGTGTGGGTGCTGTCATAATCCAAAACATTTTCCTCATAACTTGTGCTTACTGAAATGAAGCAGCATGCCCATTCAGTCATTGACTCCATTTCTGCAGCCGATACCAGACATGGCTGTGGTCATGGCTCATGTCTCTCAGCGTTTCTGCCTCATGAACACACCCAAAATCCTGTCAGTCTGGAGCAGTGTGAGGAAGACAGTAGTGGGATTAAAGGGATGACACAGGTGACTCCTCACACTTTCTAGTTCAACAAATCACTTTTTGCTCTTCATCTGCAAAAGAAAGAAGTATTAATCAATTCCAGTACTTAGGGCTTGTTACGGCTGCCACTGTTCTCGGGGGTGTTTGTGTGTGTTTGTGTGTGTTCTTGTGCCCCGTGTGTATGTGTATGGAAACAGGACTCCTCCTCCAGAAGAGGATTGGGGAGGAGCCAGCCAGTGTCCAATCCCCTGCTAACACCTGTTCGCCTGCCGGCTTCAAAAGATGTCTCAGCCTGGCAGTCTGCGGCTGGCATCTTTGGTGACCAGTCGTCGGCACAGGAGAGATCCACCTCCTAGAGTGACATATTTGTCAGAATTGTGTTTTGGTATTGTGTTGGCAACCAGACTCAAATTGAGCTAAGTTTAGACGGGGGCCTGATCTTTGCATACACTTAGTTTTGATTTGTTAACTTCAATAGGCTTAGGGGTGCTTTTTCCCCCTTGTATTTTGGTTCTCGTTTTGTTTCCATTTGACTAGTAGGCCTCATTTAGGAGGGTTTTGTTTTCCATTTTGTTTGGTGTGGGATTTAGGTAGCTCTCATTTTGAGGGAGTTCTCATTTGGTTAGTATAAGCTCTTCCTTTTGAAGAGTTCTCTTTTAGTTACAGTTAGTTAAACTCTCAGTCTTATAGAGTTCTCTTTTGGTTTGCATTGCTTAAGCCCTTTCTTTTGAAGAGTTCTCTTTTAGTTATAGTTAGTTAAGCTCTCATTTTAGGAGAGTTCTCTTTTGGTTTCGATTATTTCGATTTTATTTGATTTTATTTTGAATACTTTGATTTGAATAAATAACTTCTTTTAAACCACTTCCACCGGTTGTTTTTTGTTACTTCCCTACCCCTAGCGAGCTGAGTCGTAACAGGGCTATGGCAAAGCGCAAGCCAAGTTTGATAAATTACATTCCAAGCCTATGTTGAGGTTTGTGAGTTAGTGTGTGTGTGTGTGTGTGTGTGTGTGTGTGTGTGTGTGTGTGTGTGTGTGTGTGTGTGTGTGTGTGTGTGTGTGTGTGTAAATTGACAGACAAGCATTCTTACTTGAGAATGAAACCATATAATCATAATCAACCACACTTCCACTGCATTGACTGCACTGCACACCTAACTTTTTATTCTACAATGTGTCTCCTAAAATTCAATTCAATTCAATTCAATTCAATTCAATTCAATTCAATTCAATTCAATTCAATTTTATTTGTATAGCGCCAAATCACAACAGAAGTTGTCTCAGGACACTTTCCATATAGAGCTGGTACAGACCAAGCTCTTTTATCTACAAAGAAACCAACAGTTCCCCCATGAGCAAGCACTTGGTGACAGTGGTGAGGAAAAACTTCCTTTTAACAGGCAGAAACCTCGAGCAGAACCAGACTCTGGGTGGGCGGCCATCTGCCTCGACCGGTTAGGTGAGAGAGGAAGAGCAAGAGAGGGAGAGTGAGTGAGACAGACAGACAGACAGACAGACAGACAGACAGACAGACAGACAGACAGACAGACAGAAATGCAGTCAGAGAGAGAGACAGAGAGACAGACATGCAGGCAGGGCCAAGGCAGGAGACGCAGCTGAAATCCACAATCCAGATTCAGCCACTGTCCATGGGAACCTGCAAGACGACAAAGCACAGAGACTCCGGGGAAGGAGCTAAGTTAGTAACACGCCGTGGTAGGACATGAGAGCGTGCGGATGGAGAGGGACAGAAGGACAGAGGAGCTCGGTGTATCTTTGGATGTCCCCCGACAGTCTAATCCTATAGCAGCATAACTAGGGGCTGGTCCAGGACAAGCCTGAGCCAGCCCTAACTATAAGCTTTATCAAAAAGGAAAGTTTTAAGCCTACTCTTAAATGTAGAGACAGTGTCTGCCTCCCGGACAAAGACTGGAAGATGGTTCCACAGGAGAGGAGCTTGATAGCTAAATGCTCTGACTCCTGTTCTGCTTTTTGAGACTTTAGGAACCATAAGTAGACCTGCATTCTGGGAACGCAGTGTTCGAGTAGGGCAATAAGGTACTATGAGCTCTTTAAGATAAGAAGGTGCCTGGCCATTTATGGCTTTGTAAGTAAGGAGGAGAATTTTAAACTCTATTCTAAACTTTACAGGGAGCCAGTGCAAAGTGGCGAGTATTGGAGAAATATGATCTCGCTTCCTGGTTTTTGTCAGAACACATGCTGCAGCGTTCTGGAGCAACTGGAGAATATTCAGCAACAAATTTGGGCAGCCTGATAGTAAGGAATTGCAATAATCCAGCCTGGAAGTTACGAATGCATGGACTAGTTTTTCTGCATCATTTTGAGACAAAATATGCCTGATTTTTGCGATATTACGTAGGTGAAAAAAGGCAGTCCTTGAAATTTGTTTAACATGGGAGTGAAAGGACATGTCTTGGTCAAAGATGACTCCCAGATTCTTTACAGTGGTGCTGGAGGCCAGCGCAATGCCATCCATAGCTGCTATGTCATCAGAAAGTGACTTTCTAAGATGTTTAGGGCCTACTACTATAACTTCAGTTTTGTCCGAGTTTAGCATCAGAAAATTGCAGGTCATCCAGGTCTTCATGTCATGAAGACATGCTTGTAGTCTAGTTAACTGACTGGTTTCTTCCGGCTTCATTGATAAATATAGCTGGGTATCATCTGCATAGCAATGAAAATTTATTGAGTGCTTCCTGATAATCTTACCTAAAGGAAGCATATATAAGGTGAATAGAATTGGTCCAAGCACAGAACCCTGCGGAACTCCATAGCTGACTTTAGTGAGCACAGAGGAGTCGTCATTAACGCGTACAAACTGAGAGCGATCTGACAGGTAGGATTTAAACCAGCTTAGCACAGTTCCCTTAATGCCAATGAAGTGTTCCAGTGTCTGCAATAGGATGCCATGGTCAATGGTGTCAAATGCAGCACTAAGATCCAATAAGACTAGTACAGAGACAAATCCTTTATCAGATGCAATTAGAAGGTCATTTGTAACTTTAACCAGTGCTGTCTCTGTGCTATGATGCACTCTAAATCCTGACTGGAAATCCTCGAATAAACTATTATTGTTTAGAAAGTCGCACAGCTGATTGGCAACTGCTTTCTCAAGAGTTTTTGAGAGAAAGGGAAGGTTGGATATCGGTCTATAGTTGGCTAAAACCCCTGGATCAAGAGTAGGCTTTTTCAGTAGTGGTTTTATCACAGCTACTTTAAAGGACTGTGGTACGTAGCCTGTTGATAAAGAGAGATTGATCATGTCTAATACTGAAGAGTCAATTAGAGGTAATACTTCTTTAAACAGCTTAGTCGGGATAGGATCTAAAATACAGGTAGATGATTTTGATGATGAAATTACTGAAATTAGTTGGTGAAGGTCAACAGGAGTAAAACAGTCTAAAACTACGACAGACTGAGTAACAGTTTCTACGGTTTCTGTGTTTGAAGACAGAACAGTACCTGTTAACGGCAGGAGTCGATGAATTCTTTCTCTAATAGTTAGAATTTTATCATTAAAGAAGCTCATGAAGACATTACTGTTCAGAGCAATAGGAATACATGGTTCAATAGAATTATGGCTCTCTGTCAGCCTGGCTACAGTGCTGAAGAGAAACCTGGGATTGTTCTTATTTTCCTCTATTAGTGCAGAGTAATAGGCTGCCCTGGCACTGCGGAGGGCTTTCCTGTATATTTTAAGACTGTCTTGCCAGGCGGACCGAAATTCTTCCAAATTGGTAGAACGCCATTTCCTTTCTATTTTCCGTGAAGTTTGCTTTAATTTGCGGGTTTGAGGAGTATACCATGGAGCTAACCTCCTCTGTTTAATTTTCTTCTTTTTTAGGGGAGCAACAGAGTCAAGTGTCATACGCAACGATCCTGTAGCACTATCAACCAGGTAGTCAGTTTGGGAGGGACTAAGGTTAGCATAAGACTCCTCTGTTGTATTGAGACATGGCATTGAATTAAATGCTGATGGGATCATATCCTTAAATTTAGCTACAGCACTATCAGACAGGAGTCTGGTATAAGAATTTTTGCCTACTGGCTGGTAGTCTGGTAATATGAATTCGAAAGTTATTAAATGATGGTCTGATAAAAGAGGATTCTGTGAGGAGACTATTAAGTCTTCGATTTCAATGCCATATGTCAGAACAAGGTCGAGGGTGTGGTTAAAACAGTGAGTCGGTTCATGTACATTCTGGCGGAAGCCAACTGAGTCTAATACTGAGATAAACGCAGTGCTAAGGCTGTCATTATCAACGTCGACATGTACATTAAAGTCACCTACAATAATTACTTTATCTGCTTTAAGGACTAAACTTGATAGAAACTCCGAGAACTCAGCTATAAATTCGGAGTAAGGACCAGGAGAGCGGTATACTACAACAAATAAAAGTGGCTGCACTGTTTTCCATTTCTCATGAGAAACAGTGAGAACAAGGCTTTTAAATGAGTTATAGTCGAGTTTAGGTTTAGGGTTGATCAAAAGGCTTGAGTCAAAAATGGCTGCAACTCCACCTCCTCTGCCGCTGCCTCGAGGAATGTGGGTATTAATATGGCTCGGAGGAGTAGCTTCATTTAGGCTCACATACTCTTCAGGACATAGCCAGGTTTCAGTCAGACAAAATAAATCAACAATATGGTCTGATATTAACTCATTTACTAGAACAGCTTTAGAGGACAGAAATCTGATGTTAAGGAGTCCACATTTAATTCTCCTATCTTGTTGTACTATTGCAGAGGTTGTTCTAATTTTAATTAGATTCTTATGTTTAACTCCTCTTCTCTGTACTTTTGGTTTACTTAGTTTACGTGGTCGGGGGGCAGACACAGTCTCTATGGAGTGTTGGGTGGGTAGCTGCTCTAATGGAGGCGCAGAGAAGCGTGTAGGACTGCAGCTCTGCCTCCTGGTCTCAACTCTGAGTTGTCAGGGATTAGGTTCATAAATAAAATCGGTCAGATTTCTAGAGATGAGAGCTGCTCCCTTCAAAGTGGGATGGATGCCGTCTCTCCTAATCAGACCAGGTCTTCCCCAGAAAGTCTGCCAATTATCAATGAAGCCCACACCGTTTGCTGGACACCACCTCGACAGCCAGCGATTGAACGATGACATGCGGCTAAACATGTCATCACTGGTCAGATTTGGCAGGGGTCCAGAGAAAACTATGGAGTCCGACATCGATTTAGCATATGTACACACCGATTCCACATTAATTTTAGTGACCTCCGATTGGCGTAACCGGGTGTCATTACCGCCGACGTGAATAACAGTCTTACGGTATTTACGCTTATCCTTAGCCAGCAGTTTCAAATTTGATTCGACGTCGCCCGCTCTGGCCCCCGGCAGGCATTTGACTATGGTCGCTGGTGTCGCTAACTTCACATTTCTCAAAATGGAGCTGCCAATAATCAGAGTTGGTTTCTCAGCGGGTGTGTCGCCGAGTGGGGAGAACCTGTTAGAAACATGAAGCGGTTGGTGGTGACCTGTGGGCTTCAGCTTGGGACTATGCTTCCTCCGAACAGTCACCCAGCCTCCCTGGTTTCCCGGCTGCTCGGGAGCTGTCGAAGGACGGCTAGCCAGAGCTGCACTTGGTCGGTCCGCACCGGCTACGGGGGCCTGGCTAACTATAGCTAATGGTTTTGTTTCCATGGTGTGGAGCCGAGCTTCCAATTCACTAAGCCTCGCCTCCAACTCACCAAATAAACTACATTTATTACACGTACCAGTATCACTAAAGGAGGCAGAGGAGTAGCTAAACATGTGACACACCAAGCAGGAGAGAGCTGGAGAGGGACAGAGAGAAGCCATCGCTAGCTGCTAGGCTAAACTGGTATAGCTAGCAGAGCAGACAAGCGCGTAGACAAATAAAATTGACGGTCGCTAAATAAACAGACTTATGGGTGCTTGAGCAGAACTAATGTTACTCTATAGCGCGGATAAAAGGCCGCTGTAACAAAACACAGAGCAAATTACACTCAGAGGAACAAGAGCGACAAACGCACACTACTCGTAAGGCAGCAACCAGAAACAGGAAGTGAGACGATACGCTTACCTCAGCACGTCAGCACGTCCGTAAACAGACCACCAACTACTGAAATCAATCATAAACTCAATCTGGCAACCAGCGAGGACTGACATGGTGAGAAAGTGAGAAGTCCTAAACACATCAAACTCTAAATAAATATGCACCTACAAACCTACATACTGTAGGTGGAAAACATCAGGTATTTGGCCCTCTTTTTCTTGCAGCATACAGCCAGCATAGGTGACAATGTTATCATGACCAAAACTCTGAACATAAGACACCAGATAAGCACAATTATCTTTTAAGTATGAATTACAAAGAACGTGTTGATGTTTAGCATGGTGGTTTGACTGCTAGTGTCATAATTACAAAGATAATGTATGTTTCACCAACAACTTCATTTTTGTAAATGAATTTTTATTCTGAATTGAGTTGAAAATGAATTGGAACAGGGGCAACAAAAGACTAGGAAAGTTGTGGAATGCTGAAAAAAACAATAGTTTGAACATTCGACAGGTAAACAGGTTCATTGGTAAAAGGTGATAGTATCGTGATTGCGTATGAAAGGGACATCCTGGAAAGGCTCAGTTGTTCACAAGAAAGGAGGGAGCAAGGTTCACCACTTTATGAAAGATGACTGTATAAAGGATATTACTACATGGATTGGGAATGCTTTGTGAAACCATTGTTAGCATGTAGTTTCTTTGCAAATGATCACATTTCTGCTTTTATTTACAATTTACACAGTGTCCAAGCAAATATGGGGCAAGGATCTCCACTGTGTGAAAAACTCTATGGCAATTGCAAACAGTTCAGCAGTTTGGAAAGTTCCAATGGAAAATATCAAGGAATTTAGGGATTTCATGATCTAAAATCCCATTCTATCATGAACAGCTTCAGAGAACCTGGAGAATCTCTGCACAAAAGGGGCAAGGCCAACAATGAATACTTCTGACCTTCTATCCCTCAGGCAGCACTGCATTAAAAAATGACTTTTCTGGGCCCAAGCTGTTACGAACTGATTCAAAGTGGGAAAGTGTGCTCTGGTCTGAAGAGTTCACATTTCAAATTGTTTCGGGAAATCATGGAGATCATGTTCCTTGGGCTGAAGAGGAAAAGGGTCATACTGATTGTTAGCAGCACAAACTTCAAGAGCCAGCATGAGTAACTTGCACATCCCTGAAATCACCATTAATACTGAAAGGTACTGATATCAGGGATGTCAGATGATACTTTTTCAGGGATGTGCATATTCAAGCAAGACAATGCCAGGTCACACACTGCAGTATTTTTGGAGTTTGGGTTATAATTTGAAACTTCACATTTCTTTGACACCAACCCAAATTCTTGTTACTAACAAAATCTAATATATATTTTTCATTTTGGTATAATTATGTGTGTTAATGAAATAATCTTCACCTTCACAAAATTTCATACCTGACTTGACTTGGACATTTGAACAGAAAAGAGTCATTGTTAATGTTATTATTTATACCTGTGCTTTTACTACTCCCAAAATGTCCACAATGTAAACAGCAATGGGAAACTCACCTTTTGAATAAATAAATAAATAAATAAATAAATAAATAAATAAATAAATAAACAATATTATTATTTTCCTTTGTTTCCTCTCAAAAAAGTGAGAATAATTCAAATTCCAGCATAAGAGTCACCAGACCCAGCTTAACAATTCAATTCAAAACAGATGAAACAAG
The DNA here is from genome assembly GCF_039877785.1 of Chaetodon trifascialis. Classification (NCBI taxonomy): domain Eukaryota; kingdom Metazoa; phylum Chordata; class Actinopteri; order Chaetodontiformes; family Chaetodontidae; genus Chaetodon; species Chaetodon trifascialis. The sequence goes on from NC_092060.1 coordinate 3,339,463, forward strand.
TTTTCCACAATTACAGGAAAGAGGTTCCTCTTGCCCTCCACAGGCAGACTCAAAGTGGAGACAAATTGAGCAACGGGGGAGATGTACAGTTAGGCCAGGAAAACAAAGTGGCAGGCAGACATCGAGGCCAACAGACAGAGCTCATGTAGAGACAGCAGGGAGACTCACTGATCAATTATTCAGTTCAGCAGTAAGGTTTCCAGGAATGGGCAATGGGCAATGTGCAATGGGTGTCAGTTTGGTGGAGGAAGATACAACATTAACCACTACTGCTAACTGCTATCAGTAATTGCTGAAATCATCCAAAGCGCCGAATACCTTGGTTTCTTCCTCTGTATATTTGTCCATATCAGCACCTGTTCACCTCCACTCATGTTTATCACTCACCAGAAACAAAGTGCTTATTACAACATGAATTCTTGGGATTGGGGAGTCCTCAATGAACAACATTAATTATCCTTCCTCTTTGATAAAAAACTTCATGAAATACCTGTGTATTGTTTATTTTTCATGTTCCATTTGTTTCCTCTCTGGTCATTAGTCTGATAACATTTTCCAAAATTGAATGTGCCCTCTTTTTTGTTTGTTGGTTCTAGTTTGTTTTTTGCCTTGAAATATCTAAACACCCATTCATGTAATTTTAAAAAGATTTTTTTTTGTATAGATAGCATGCATCACAAGGTGCCAAGCAAAAGGATTAGAGTAAACCTAACCCTGACCCTGCCCATCTTTACCCTAGATTTGGAAGCAGAGAAGCTGAATTGTAATGTGTGTGTACTAACTCATGTAAGTTATAAGGTCCAGGATGAAGGCAGAAACCAGACCAATACACAACTTGAGCTTAATCAATTACATTTATTTTAGACCTAAATGAAGACAACCTCAGACTGGAGAGATGCCTTCAATTGTCTTGGTTCAAGTGCAGATGTTAGCTGCTGCATTTGAATAAGCTGCAGTCTGCTATTGATTTGTGAAGCCAGAGAAAGTGCATTGCAGTAATCCAGTCTGCATGAGGCGGAGGCATGCATGATCTTCTCTGCGTTCCACAGAGCAGGGTGTGGTTTGACCTTTTAGTTTCTTCTGAACTGATAAAAAGCAGTTGTAGTCAAGAAATTGAAGTGTGCTGAGAAGTTCACATTACAGTGGTAGAGCACCATGAGTTCTTTACCTGTTTATTACAACTAAGACATACTAATGATTTTATCATTGACACATTGCTGTATATTCTGGGCCAGATTGTACACTGAGATTTTCATTGGGTTTGTAGCAGCAATCTCTGTGTATTCAGCTCCTGATTTCTTGAGAGAGAACCTCATTATGCAGTCAGCTCCTGGACTGATCCTGGTACTACCCTTCAAATGCACACTGTAAGTGAGCGAGAATTTACAGCTTCAGCCACAGTTCAACTCCAACTGAGAAAATCTCATGCTAGTAATTAAATTGTCATTTGTACAATTATGGTAAAAATAAACTAATATAATAATATCATATAATAAGACCAATCACAGAAAGTTGATCTTTAGTGATTTTACAGTTCATTGATCAAGTTCAAAATCAAGTTTGATGAACACAAAGCAAAACATTCTGTCCAGTGCTCTAATGTTTGCTTCCGTTTTTAGTTATGTATATACACACACCCACATTTGTGTTGTGTGCAGATTTCAGGAGCGCTATTCATTTTGGCCTAACAGGTTCAAGCAACACACCAGCTGAGAAACCAACTCTGATTACTGGCAGTTCTGAAGTTAGTGACACCAGTGACCATAGTCAAATGTATAACACCTGATTAAGCTAATCAGAGGTAACCAAAATTAATTTTGAGTCGGTGTGTATAAACAACAATGCCAGACTCCTCTTGATGCCTGCCAATTCTGATGAATGATGACAACCAGCTAAACATGTCATCATTCAACCAATGGCTGTTGATGAAATGAGGCTCCAGTGAGAGTTCAGTCAGGAACACTATTCTTTTGCATGCTTAGGCATGTAGCTTATTTCTCATACCATCCTGCATTCACTCCCCTCAGGCATGCACTTACAATTTCTTTGCTGTCATTGTCTGGGACTGTCAATTTAGATATCAGCTGTTCTCACATCCATCTCATAGCTCAGCGACATACCTTCACTGTTAGCTTATCATTTTGCTGCTGTGTCTTATATAAAATATGATTCTCTCTCCTCTCTGCCTTAGTTCTTTCATGCTGCTGTTATGCATCTGTTCATGCTGCGGTCATTTCAGTGCCAGTCATCATGAATGTCGAGTGCTCATATTTCCTTTTCAGTTCAATTCAATTGCAAGTCGGTGTTGGACTAAGAGGACAAGGATATCTTCTCCCCCGTTCTAATGCACTCACACAGCTCATGTGCCACTCCAGGACACTGGGCTGCAGTCAACACACTGATCACCACCATACAGTCTCTGGTGAATTCCATCCAAGCTGTCCTCTCTTCATGCTTCAGCTCCTGCAGCAACATCAGCATCTCTAATCGCTGCTATGCCTTGTGGCATCCTCCAGACCTCAGCCTCCCACAGGTGGGAAACAGCATTAATTCTGTATTGGCTGCCTGGCATTCTTACCTCAATCCAAGGAATGAGGAACATTACAGTAAATCCTATAATAGTGCTGGATTAGAGTCTGGATTTACCTTATGAAGGGGGTAACAGGCATTTATTTGAAGACATACGTGATGGGCCTGTATTCCAAATTGTTGTCTAGCTGGGGTGTGTGTGTGTGTGTGTGTGTGTGTGTGTGTGTGTGTGTGTGTGTGTGTGTGTGTGTGTGTGTGTGTGTGTGTGTGTGTATCCCTCGGCCCTTGACCTCCAACGCCTTGCTGGAGTCAATAGTCAGATAACCCCTCCCCAAATGACTGTGCTGACAAGAGGTTTTAAGTTCACACTACTGAAGCCAATTGGAGTTAGATAAACTGAGGAACAAACATACACTGCCATTAAAAATAATAAACATTCTCATCACTAAAAGAGACATTTAACATGGCATAAAGAATGCTAATAAGCTCTTCACTTAACTTTATTCAAAAACCTTTACGCAAAATAAACATGTATCAATATTTCAAAAATATTTTAAACAAGCTCTCCATTAACAAAGTATTCTTTACAAAATAATCTACATACCAACAATGCTCGGGAAATGAGAGGGACAACATTCAGCCATTAATACAAAAACAACAGCAATAGAACAGGAACTCAACTTAATTTTATGTGTCTTGAGTAATAAGCTGTCAGGACTCATGCCCACAGTCCAGAAGATTCACACTTAAGGCCCTTCTTTGAAAGGTTACTCCCAACTATCTGTGTCGGACGAAGTACTCTAGCCAGTCAAGATCTTCATAGACCTCATCAAGCTAGTCAGAGTCATCCTACCTCATTTAGCACCCCATCACTAAACATCGCAAATCACAAACAACAGATGCAAGAGTCAGCAACTTATAATGTTGAGTCATGTAAGTTTTCACAGGTGCCATCCATAGGTTGGGAAGCAACAGCCACAAGTGTTGTAGAGGAGGATGCACGACTCAAGTTTTCATTTCTCAGCAGTCTCTTCTTGTTATTCGCAATCTTACTATTTTGCTTATTGGTAGTCATTTTATTCTACCAAATATACCAATATTATGCATTAGTTGCTTCTTTAATTGCTGTGGTAACAAATTCATACCACCATGATGTTTGGTTTTCTGCTATCCAGCTGCTTACTGTCTGCTATTTCATTCATCTGTTATTTCCGGTCAAGGTGACCTCTGCCCCTCTTGCTACATTGTAATTTAATCTGCTCATTGCTACATCCTCATTGCATTCTGCTAATTGCTCATTGTAATTGGATCTGGTAATTGGTACAGTATTGTTATATTCTGATAACTGCTACATGTAATTGCCTTTGTCCTTTGGACTGTCATGCTCATGGTCTTTGTGATTTTTTGATCACCAATAATTGTCAAACATTATTTGATAATTTATTGTGTGAATATTCTGTACCAAACACTGGCTGGCTGCACTTTCTCAAATGTGAGAATGTTCTTTGGGGTTCTGATTTTAAGACACCAATTTGGACTCTGTTAACATGCAACAGGATTTTGTCAAGAGGAAACAAACCTGTTTGAGGTCAAGTAATTTTTTTTCTTTGTCCTACTTCATTGTGCACACACCACAGAATATTTACAAACCGGAAGTAATGATCGCATCATCTAGTTTCTGTGCATCATTCTGAGACAGGATGTGCCTGATTTTTGCAATGCTATGTATGTGAAAAAAAGGCAGTGTTTGCAATTTGTTTTACATGGCAGTTAAAGGACATATCCTGATCAAATATAACTTCCAGATTCTCGTGGAGCTGGAGGCTCATGCCATGCTACCCATAATTGCCATATCATCAGAAAGTGAATTTTTTAGGTGTTAAGAGCCTAGTATTATAACTTCAGTTCTGTCCACAGCAACAGAAAATTGTAGGTCATCCAGACCTTTATGTCCTCAGGTCATAATTGGATATAGCTGGGTATCATCTGCATAGAATTTAGAGTAAATAATAAATTTATAGAGTGTTTCCTGATAATGTCCCCTAAAGGAAGCACAGAGAGTGAATGGAACTGGTCCAAGCACAGAACCCTGTGGAACTCCATGACTGGCTTTAACATGCACAGGGGTCATCATTAACTTGTACAAACACAGATTGATCTGAAAAGTAGGATTGAAGTCAGTTTAGTGCAGTTCCCTTAATGCCAGTGTTCCAGTCTCTGCAATGGGACCATGGTCAATGGTGTTGACTGCAGCACTAATCTAATAAGACTAATAATAAGATTTGTGTTATTAAAACATAAATCCCTTTAATTTATCAGGTTAAGAAATCCACATTACTCTGCAAGTTATTACATTCACAGCTTGTTTGTCACAGTTGAGAGGGCAGAACTGTGGTACTGTTAGGATGCTCACTTGTCTGTCCCCAGTGTTTTCCTTTTCTCTTTTCCCTTCATGTTTGTCTGTCTGTTTCCCCATCTGACAGAGGCTGGTTGTGGCCACATTCACTCTCTGCTGGACTCTGCCTAATTACCGGCGCAACTGCTGTGCATGAGACTCATCAAGATCAGCAGTTTTTAAGGGTGGCTCTCTGCTATGCTGGTTACCAGTTCGTCCTAATCTGTCCAGTGTCTTTATGTCTGTGCCTAGTGCGAGTATTATACTCATTATCTGATCCTTGCTACATCCTGTCGTTGTTTGACTGAAGCACCGTTATTTGAATCCCTTTGTTTACTGGATCATGGCCTGCCACTCATGTTTGTTTCTTGTTTTTCAGTGCCTTCCAGCCACATCCAGTGTCACACTCTGCCTCCGACCTGCAGTTTGTTTATTTGATTAAAGTGTGTTCTGTTAATTGTTAACCAGTTTCTTTGTGGTTTGAATAAATCCTTTCTTGCATTCTGTTTACCAATGTGAGTCCAGCATTTGCCATAACAGGTACAACATATAATTGTGAGTTGCTAAGGACATGTGTGACAGATGTGGCATTTTACAAAAACAAATGGCTGCAGACAGCCTTGCAGAGGGCATACATCCATTATAAGACAAGACAAGACAAGACAAGACAAGACAAGACAAGACAAGACTTTATTAATTCCCCATGGGGCAAATTTGGGTGTTACAGGCAGTAGCAGTAGTATTAAAAAGTCTAAAAAGACATAGAAAGGAGTAAAATACAAAATAAAAAGAAATCAAAATTCTGTATATAGATATTCTAAAAAAGGGAGTACAATGTTTTTCACTTTTGCACATTGGTTAGTAAATATGTAGCAGTATACAGAAGAAAAAATGTATATGCATAGCCTTGGTACAAGAAGATAGGAATGTAATAAGCGCCCCTGACTTGCAGCTAAATAGCCAATCCGGTTACGGTTGCTAGGGAAAAATGATGAATAATTGGCCTATCAACATCGCCAAATTTAATGCCTGTGGGGCGCTGGAAATGTAGCCCCAACCACTACGTAAAATGCGTGAAGGTTTAGGATTGCTAGAGCTACGTGAGGAGCCAGCAATTTTTCGTAGTTCGACTCCCAGAGTCTATCCTATGGGGGAAAAAAAAATACGGCAACGAAGAAGAGGGATGATGGCGATGATGATCCTTTAAAACGGCGGTGGTAAAGCCCCTTCTGAAGAAGAGGAATTTAGACCCCAATATTCTTAACAATTACCGACCTGTATCCAACACACCTTTTTAGGTAAAATTTTAGAAAAACTGGTTTTTAACCAATTAAATGATTTTTTTCAACAAAAAGAACATTTTAGAAAGGTATCAGTCTGGTTTTAGGATGAACCACAGTACCGAGACAGCCCTATTAAGGATTTTAAATGATATCAGGTGCAACTTAGATAAAAACAAGCTCACAGTCTTGGTACTACTGGATCTAACCGCTGCCTTTGATACAGTAGACCATCACATTTTATTAAACAGACTGAGGCTCCTGGCACTGCATGAAAAACCACATTTTCAACCCGTAAATCCCTGCGAAGTTCGTTGATTTTCGGCGATTTACGGCAAGTTTACGGGGAACTTTGCCGGCTCCGAAAATCGGCAGAAACGAACTGTCTGTCGGCGGGGGGCGTGGTTAATCGCGCCTTCGCGAAGGTGCGAATAGCTCTAATTAGCACATGAATTCTACTGACGTTGGTCTACTCAGGCTGGCCTGCTGACTTCACAAACAACCATTAGATTCCACAGGCATTTTAAAAGGAAACCATCATTTGATTGGATAGCAACTCCAATCACATGAGTGAGTGATCATGTGATTGGATGACAACTCTGCTGCTATTGGTCATCTGTGCGCCACAAATAATGATAATAATAATAATAATAAAATACATATTAAATTCATATATTATATAATAAATTAATATATTAAAAATAGTTATTATATTGTTATATTTATGCATATATAAAATATAAATGACATATATATTTTATTTGATTGATGATTCATTGATTTATTTGGCAATCCACCTTCTACACTACCACACAGTAGAACACAAAGAACACAGTTGACAGAAACATTTTGAAAAAAAGTCTTTAATGAAATCGTGACACACACATTAACAAGGATCAACCAAGTAAAATCAATGACTACTGGGGAAAAAAAGCAAGGAAATGTGCAGAGGGGTTCACTGATAAGAGTCTCTGGGTTGGGCCATGCCGCTGGTCCATGGTGCATGAAAAAGAGTCTAAGGCCTCTGGAAATGCTTCTTTGCTGCCTCTGGTTCATACCGAGTTGGCGCCTGTAGCTTTGAAGGGGACTCGATGCGAAGCCTCTTGCGGTGTGTCGCCACATACTTTGGGTCGCTCTCCAGCCGATCTTGCAGTGTCTGGCAGAGTTTGGAGAGCTAGGACACTCCTTCTTGCTTCCAGCAGCTGTAAATACAGGTATTAATATAATATTAGTACTGCTAAGAAACAAAAACACATGATAACATATGTGAGCATGTTTGTCAAAAACAATGCAGATAATGAATAAAATTCTGCCCATTTTTACATTGTTGTGAAAATAAAGCGGCATTCATGGGACTCTTACCCGCTTCCTTCTTTGTCTGCTGCGATCTGAAATCTTCACAGTTGCTGCCTGAACTGAAAGAGCTGGTTGGGCATACCTGAAGCTCCTCCACACCATCTCATAATATGTCTTACAGGCTGCTGGAAGAAAATATATATTGGTTTGAAATAATTAAGACAGGAATCAGTAAAAACAACTACAAGAAACAACAGAAAGGGTTTAAAAGACTGCTGTCCACACCATCCATGTCTGGACTCTCAGTTAAAGTCGCCATCAAATATGACGTTGTGGGGCGAGTTTAGTCTGTAAAACACAAAAAGTACAGGTCATGCAACGTTTACGTTTACTTATATTCTGCAGAATATTTCCTGTGTATTTTATTAACTTACCCCTGCTCAGGTTCATATCGCCTGTCGTGTCCGTCACTGTTGTGCAGACGTCGCACCTTTTCCTTTAAAATACAAAATACATTGTAATGCTAAATGCAACGTGAACGATTACCAAACGTTCGGAACGTAGTGCAATAAGAATAATAAAGGTTTGGCGCCCTAAAAACTGCACAATGTGGTACTAAATGCTAACATTACTTACGTAATTTATGCACCCGTCTCTTCGTCTCCGCAGCTGCAGTTCGGTCGGGGCTGCTCCTCCAGAGTGAGCAGTCTGGCTTTTATCACGGTCATTCTCCTCGCCAACTGCGCGATCAGCTGCGTTAGCAGCCGAGACAATCCACTGAAGACGCTCAGCAGTTTCTTCTCTTAATTGTTTGGACTTTCTGGATATGGTCGCTCCGCAGCCAGGCCGTCCACTCGTCGCAGAGGAGTGCCTTCTGGGATGAACTGAAGACGACGTCCGGCCATTGTATGAACAGAGTTAAAGTTTAGCAGGACGCGAAACATAACTGTTGTAATCCAAGCTCGATTCACGTTCACAAACGCGCCGAAGTCGTTTTCTGCCGACGTCATTGCGTCAGAGGAGGCGTCCAATCATATGCGAGGTCGCGCTCTCGGAATTTCTCGAGACCATTTTTGTTGCGTAAATGAAAAACATGCTGTGATTTTGTAAGGTACTTTGATTTTCTAAATTGATTTTCTAAAGTGACATCATCGAAAATAAAAAAAGAAAAGTTACTTTGGTGTGTTCCCTTTTTATTCCTACTTAAAGAATCATCAGTGGACTGACCCTGCTGGAATTTTGCAAGCTAATCACACAAGCATTGTTCATCTGGTGTTGTGGTGGCAAAATGCGAAAAATTGTGACCAGTGTCCAAGAACTGTAGACGCTTTAATTTTCACTATTTTGATTTAGCAATTTAAGTGGAAAATTAAAGACCTTTGAGAGTCAGGACACTTATCCTGTATGTAACCTGTAAAATTATTTAAACACACTTTTAAATCCTCATAAAAAAAAAAAATCTTTGTATTCTGTAGACATAGAACACACACACACACACACACACACACACACACACACACACACACACACACACACACACACACAAACACAAAATCCCAATTTGCATTTGTATAGCTTTGCAGCATTTACATTTGCATTTTAACACCTCATGGTCACAGTGGCTGAGGGAGAACCACGGCAATTTACAGTGACGGAAATTGACGGAAATGTGACTTTTCATGCAGTGATTGACCCTTGCTGCGGACAAACTATTAAAAGAATTACATATTTTGATTAAAATGTCAACGTCTCTTTGTGTCTTTATGAGGACGATGACATCATCAGCATAAGCTGATAAAACAATGTTTTTATTAAAACCAGGTAAAATCATTCCTTCAATACTGGCCCATATTTTACAGAGGAGGGGTTCCAGGGAGAGTGCATAGAGCATCCCCGACAGCGCACAGCCCTGTCGGACCCCTCTATGCACCCTGAAGGGAGCACACAGACTGCCATTAAACTTCAGCATACTCTCAATGTCACTGTACAACACCTGGATCTTGGCAATAAAACCAGTGCTGAACCCAAAACTCCGCATGACTTTCCAGAGGAAGCTGTGCTCAACACGGTCAAATGCTTTCTCCTGGTCCAGCGAAATGAGACCAGTTTTGATGCCCAATGAGCCGCAGACCTCCAAAACATCTCGAATCAGGTAGACATTGTCTACCATAGACCTGCCAGGTATACAATATGACTGGTCCCGGTGGATGATGTGCTCCATAGCTTCTCTCAGCCTGTTCGCCAAAGCCTTGGACAGGATCTTGTAGTCTGTACACAGGAGAGAGACAGAACGCCAATTCTTAATGTCCTGCAAATTACCTTTTTTTGGTAAAAACAGCCCTGCGGCATGACAGTGGCAAGGAACCTGAGGCCAGACTCTCATTGAACACTTGTAGAACATCAGTTGCTATGATGTTCCAGAAGGCTTTATAAAATTCAACAGTCAAGCCATCGATGCCTGGAGACCGCCATCCCTGCATGCTCTGCAGAGCGGCGTGTAACTCCTCCATCATAAGTGGCCGTTCCAGCTGTGAGATGGTCTCCGCGGAGACCTGAGGCAGTTCACCACAGAACCCCTCATGCAGTGCGTCATTCTCCTCATACTCGCTGGTGAACAGCTCACCTTCTTATCTGGCCAGGCTCACTAAGCTCCTCCCCTGTGTCAGACAGCAACGAGTGAATTGCTTTCCTCTGCCCATGCTTCTTCTCCAGGGCAAAGAAGAAGCTAGAGGGAGCATCCATCTCTACGATGTTTTGAACCCGGGACCGTACCAGTGCACCTTGTACCTTTGTATCTAGCAGGTTGGCTAGGGCCATTTTTTTAGACTTGAGGATTTCAACATATCCTCGATTTCCTGTGGAATCACTAAGCATCTCTAATTCCACAATTTCAGTCTCCAGGTCTTTAATAGATCGGCAGACATCTTTTGTGACACCGAGAGTATACTGTTGACACAAGAGCCTTATCTCCGTTTTACCATGATCCCACCACTGCCTAAGACATGTAAAATCAGCTTTTCGTTTTCTAAAAGAAGTCCAAAAAAAAACTAAAAGCTTCTTTAAAACCTTTATCAAAAGTTAAAACTGAATTAAAATGCCAGTATGCACTCCTCGGTAAAATATTCTTGATAACAACATTACATAAAACCAAAGAATGATCAGTGAAACCAACTGGCACAATCTTACAATCCTTAAAAACATTAAAATGGTGCTTAAAACAATAGAAACGATCAAGTCGGGCTAAAGAAATCCTATCCTCATTCAGACGGGACCATGTGTACTGTCTGCAGTCTGTGTGCGTCCTCCTCCACACATCCACAAGGCCATGAGAGAGGACCAGCTGCTTCAGAGCGTGTTGGGAAGCTGGATGAGGCTCTGCATGGTTACGATCTAAAATCTCGTACTCCGTACAGTTAAAATCCCCACCCAAGAATAAAAAATCCTCCGGACTACAGCAGTTCAGCCTGTTATTGACCCTCTCTATAAAGCTCTTCCTCTCTGCACCATTGATTGGAGCATAAATATTGATAAAAACTAGAGTGTGGTGTTCGAACCGTGCCTTAGCCAAAAGACACCTCCCCTTTACTACATGCTCGACCTCCAGTGAAGAAGGAGTAAAAGCTCTGGAGAATAAAAAACCCACTCCACCACTGAGGGTGGTGTTGTGGCTCAGAGCCACCTGCCCCTCCCACTCCTTGTTCCAGTCACTCTCATTGTTTTCATCACTGTGAACCTCTTGTATAAATAAAACATCAATACGCTTCATTCGTGCTGTGTCAAAAACCAGTGCCCTCTTCTTTACCTCTCTGGCTCCATTAATGTTCAACGTCCCCACTCTAAAAGAACCCATTATGAGGGAGATGTTAAGAACACTAACAATTAAGAATAAAAATAAAACCAGCAGCTTCATCATCATTAAAAACTAAGTTGTTTTCTGACTTTAACCATCTGTTTTCTCAGTCTGTATATCTCTTGGTCAGTGAGATCACATGCAGCTCTGTTTTTAATGACGTGCCTTGCTGAGTTGTAAAATGCGAGCTGATCTGGAAAATGCTGCTCCAGATCGAGGCCCTTTACACCTTTAGTTCGCTGCAAAAAGAGCTTCAACATTTTCGCTGGGTACAATTTTTTCTCCTGACTGTCAATGAGCTGGCTGTGAGACGCTTCACTGCAGTCGGACACCCAGCTCTCAGACCCTACTACTACTCTACTGCCCTCACAGACCCCACCTGCCTCCCCTGTCCCACTCACCTCACCTACCTCCTCTCTACTTTCCACTTCCACACCTGCCTCCCCTCCGTTCTCACCCCCCTCACCTGTCACATCTCTGTTTTCGCTCAGCCCACCTCTCACTTCCTCGTCTCTGCTCCCCTCACCTGTCTCCTCCCTGTTTACACTCTCCTCACACTCTCCGCTCTCACCAACCTCACCTGCCTGCTCAGCCACCACCTCCCCACCTTCACCCACACCACTCTCCCCCTCCCTCTTCACCTCAGTGCGCTCACCTTCCTGGCTCTGTCCTTCCTCCTTCTGCCGCTCAGCCCCCACTCCATCCCGCTCCGCGACACCGGGCCGCGACTGCAATTGTGCAGCGGGACCTGGCTGCTCGGCGGCGACGGCGGTAGCCGCCGCCCCCCCGCCGAGCCCGGCGGAGCCGTGCCGGCTCGGTTCGGGCAGGCTTTGATCAAATGCCCCTCCTCACCACAACCGAAGCATTTTGCCAGCGACGAAGTGGCAAACAGCGCATAATCAAAATCATCCACACGTACAATGAAGCGATAATTAAACTCTTCCTTATTGTTTAGGATCATCAGGAGCTGCCTGCGGTGAGACACAACGTGTCTCAACAAAGGAGATTTACACCCCGACAGCATCTTCTTGATTGGTGAAATGACCCTTCCGTGACGAGACAGTTCTTTGATTAGAAACTCATCGCTGATGAATGGAGGCACATTTGACAAAGTGACCCGAGTCGCCGGCTGAGTCAGCGGCAGCAGCGGCTCAAACAGCCCGTTAACAGTGATCCCCGTCTCCACCAGCATATTTACCTGCTCCACCTTCTCCAAAAACAAGACCACTGACTTGTTCACACGAGCAGCAGACTTTACCGAACTGTGCCCGATGATCTCTCCAACCGCTAGTGCCACCTCTTCCACGCTGCACAGAGACCCGGCGCCAGTCTTGATGCCGTGTCTCCGTGACAGCTTAGAGAAGCCACCAGTTGCCATACTGGCGTCCGCGTGGCCTCCCCAACCAGACAAAGGCTGAGTGGAAAAACCCACAAAACTCCCCCCAAGAACTCCCCAAACTCACCAGAACACAAAACTAACTAATATAACCAGAACCAATAATCCATTAAACCCCAAAGGACAGAAAAAAAGCAAAAGATAAAGAAAAGTCTTCCACTCACTCAGCTCTTCCTCTCACACACCTCTCACTCAGAAGAAGAAGAAGAAGAAACATCCTTTAGAGTTAGGGGGGAAAACTGCACATGCCATGCATTTGTGAAATTTTTTTCTCCACATTTAACCCATCCTGGCAAGTCCTTCCTCCGCGGCAGACCAGGAGCGGTGGGCTGCCAGCCGACCAGCACCCGGGGACCAGTTCCTCTGTCGTCACCATTGGTCAGGTGGTGATCTTCTTGCATGTTTTCAGTGGGTTTTTTTTTTTTTTTTTTTTTTTGAAGGATACCCCAGGTGAGCACGGGGAGAACATGCAAACTACACACAGAAAGGCCCCTTTTTCCTCGAGCAGCAGGCACCGAAGGCATGCTACGCCACCAGCACCCACAGCGGGAATCGAAACGGGTCCTTCTAGCTGTGAGGCGACAGTGTTTCCACCGTGCCACCGTGCACGGATGATGATCCCTGATCTCAGGGTGGTATGTCATTATTATTAATTCTTATTAATAGTTTTATTGCTATTACTACAGTAATTGGTATCAATGGCCCTGTCAGTAGACAAGTAGACTTAACAGTACTGGTGGCCTGAAAAATCTTGGTAATGGTGTTTCTTTGCCATTTTTGTAGATATAAGTGTCATGAACAATTTTCTTGGAGACATTGCTCTTTTTCTAAAATCTCATTGTCCAGAGATGCATCAGTGAAACAAAGCACTTCATGAGATGAGGATAATGCTGAATGTTACGATGGTTTGGTTGCAATTGTAAACTTCCTGAAGCAACTGCCTGTGATGTGTGTGTGTGTGTGTGTGTGTGTGTGTGTGTGTGTGTGTGGGTGGGTGGGTGGGTGTGCTGTGGGTGTGCATGTGCATGTGTGTGCAATCATCCCTGCCCTGGAAACAGTGTAAAGATGTCTATGATAACTCATACACTATAAATGAACCTCCATTTATAGATTTTAATGAAATCCTAATTGCCAGCTTAATACACTCCCCTACTTTTATGAAGACATAAGTAATAGGCAAGGGGACATGAAATTATTTTATTCTGATATTTATTACACCCACTTGACTCCTTTCCAATAAAGTTCAAAATTAGATCCAGGCTGAAAATTATCTAACAAATGATATCATTTGAATCACCTAATTAGATGGAACAATCTCCCCTGTTTGATGGAGGAGGTTTAACTCCCATAATAAGATAAAAATATAAAATGTAATCTCCGTTGAGAACGTCTCTGCTAATGTTAATGCAGATAGTGAGGGAGGAAGGAATGCTTTTCCCAAGAGTCACTTATAGTTACTGTATGTGACTGACTCCATCATGACTCTTAGTAGAGTCTTCCCAAAGATGCTGCATGTCAGGATTTTCATACTAATCGGAATGTAATGTATCATGGAATCGAAATGTGTTAAAGTGTCCAGATCAACTCATTTTCATATATATATATATATATATATATGCGTGTGTGTATAAAATTGTTTACATACTATCACATATTATATGAATACATACATATACTATCATAGACCCACCATATGCATACACTGTCATATATTATTTTATAATTTGCCATGTTTATATTATTTTAGCATTTAATGACGTTATTGTCATTGCTGCACATATTGCTCTCTCTCTCTCTCTCTCTCTCTCTCTCTCTCTCTCTCTCTCTCTCTCTCTCTCTTGCTCATGGGGAAGTTGGTGGGTCTTTGTACATTAAAGACTATGGGCTAGACTTTGTTGTGGTTTGGCCATACATAAATAGAATTTAATTTGATTGAAAGCACAGCAACAAAACAGATTTTTCTTCCTCCCAAGATAGGTTTTGGTATTTTATTACTGTTTTGCATAATGTTTGTCATGCTGTTTGAATTGTCCAAGCCTTGTATGAATGCTAAAAAAAAGCTGTTACTGAGTTTTTCAAACATTAGTGCAGGGGTGGGTAATATCCAGCTAATATGTACTTCTGACTGGTCCCTGAATGGAACACACACACTGATTATGCTGATCATGTCAATGCATGATTCTAAGAAATTTAATGTGAACCCAGCTGATGCGCCTTACAACCTGTAACACAAAATCATTGAGCTGCAGAGCAACAGTGAGTTCAAAGCTAGGTACAACAACCTCGCGCTCAATGAATTCTATTAACTGTACATTAAGTACATGCTGAGGATTTTTGCATTCTGAGGAGACAAGCACTGAAGTTTGCATCTCTGTTAAGGAAAATCTACTGCTGTGAGCAGTTCTTTTTTTAAGACTTGGTTCCACTCAGATATAGAAAAAACACCTGCAAGTAGCATTATCATCACTTCCATCTGACATCAAACACTAAAGACAGCAATTTTCAGTCACCCCAGAGGTTAGTGGGATATGTAAGTTCAATAATTTAGTATGGCCCTTGAAGGATGTCTTGAAAAGTTCATGATATGAAAAGGGTTTCCTACCCCTGCATTAACATTAGTTTGCAAGCCTGTCATATAGGCATGGGTGTGCCTGGGTGTGCCAGTGCCACCCAGAATAACCACAGGCACACCCAGATTTCATGCTGAAAACATTTGCTCAATAGCCAGAATGTTCTTGTGCCTGAATGGCAGACATTGTAAATATGTCTGCTCAGAGCATTTCGATATAGGTGAATAATACATTATTATAATGTGACATTATTATTTTTCATTTTGCTGCTTCTTTGTTTTTTTGGTTTGAATGGCTGGATGGTTACCGTTGCTCTTGTTTAATAGCCCACCCATATAGGGCCCATTTATTAATATAGACTACTATTCAAATTCAGTCACGTCATTTGAATTGTGATTTCAAATGACGTGAATTTTATTATTGTCTTTAAAGGCTAACTGCCATTTTTGTTCCATACAATGTCATTAAATAAACTAACTGCACAATGGCTTCAGATCATTTCAATCAGTCTTCCCAACAGTGGTGTGTCCGATAGGCGCTTGGGAATAAAAAGCCTCTAATTTCTCTGTCTCTCTTTCTCACAAAAACCTGTCTCTCAGCCGGGTTGTGTGCTCTCAACCTCACTCCTGGTTCTCTCTGAGGTTGGTTGTGTGGGTAGGTTATGCACCTCATGCAAATTTCTTTTGAGCACACCTGCCAAAATTGGACTTTGAATGCCTCAATTTGTTGTCCTCCTGAAGCACAGCTGGAGTTCTTCAATTTAGCTACAGTACTGTACTGCACACATTTACAATTCATGCTTTAATGATTAAAAAAAAAAGTTTGAAACAGTTTCAAACTCTGATGAATAAGTTTATTTATATGTTTAAGTTGTAACTGTTTGCTCGCTAGCTAATATGCCATATCTTTCAAACTACAGCCACTGGCCTTTTGTCTTTCTGTAAGCTCAGTTAGGGTAACTGATGTTAGAGTTTTAAAAGCAGAATGCCCATAAAATATGTTAACTTCTAGAAATTAATGTAAGCCAATACTAGCAATAAAGTTCGGCTGGATTCGACTTGGCCCTTTCAGTCCCATTTTCCACTCGGGGATTATTATGAAAAACCAGTCTTCATTCAGTTGGTGGAGAAAGTGATAGCTCATTCAATTGACTATTTCTCTGGCATTTTTATCACCCTGTGTGTGATTTTGATGACCCTTTTGTTGAGAAGGACTGTTTATTCATTTAATGAGGGATCTAAGAGAAAAAAAAATAGTGCCATGCCCATTTAGGACCTGTACATTTAAAACAAATCTCCAATGCACACGAATGCAGAGAACACCAACATGCAAACTGATATATGTCATGATCCTGCCTTCCTGTCTCTCCCAGTGTGTCTCCTCTCCCTTTTTCCCTGTGTGTGTGTTTGTCTGTCTACCCCTGGAGTCGTGGCCGGGCAGCCCCTCACCTGCTGCCAGCTCCTCCCACAGCGACTCACCTGGGGTGCTTTTCATTACGTTGAATTGTGCCTCCTCGTCTCCTCTCTTCTTCGTCGACCCGGAAGTCGTTTCCCCTCCGCCATGATGAAGGATCTTCCAATTGCTTAAATGCACCTGAAGGAGACGAGGAGCGAGGAGAGAGGAGGCTTCTGAAGGAGATCAGAGTGAGGATACACCGGTGTAGCCTACGCGGAAGTCTTTTATTATTTAAGGGGCGTGTCGTATGTGGTACACGTTTGAATCATGGCGGGAGCAGGTCTTCACAAATGTAATCTTGATTCTTGTTTCAACTGTGTCCTTTTAACAATTGTATCTGTCACCAAGAAATTAATGAAAATTCTTAGTATATTGCGGTTTTTTAACGCAAGGCTACAAGGCTGTTGGTTTTATCTACCACACACCCGTCCTCTGTTATGCCTCTAACGGCATATAATTGAAACCTCATCAATAGCAATCAGGAGTAGAACAGTCTGACTGCAGATCTGACCATAATATCACGTTTTACAGCTTTTACAGCTGTGCAAACGTCATTAGTAATTGACATCACTTCGGACTGACGCTGTGGAGCGAGGATTTTTCATTTCGGAGTTTCGTTTCCTCCGTCCTCACATCCCTTCCTCGAGTGGAGGAGACGAGGAGACCAATTTATGGAATGAAAAGCACCCCTGCATTCACTCTCCCTTCATCAGGGAGAGTATAATAGACATGGACCTGCTTCTCCTGGTTGCCGGATTATTCCTCATGCCTAGGTCGATGTCTGGTTGTTTGGTCCGTAAGTACGAGTCTCTTTGTCTTCCTCTCCTTGTTAAGAAAAGTCATTGTTTTTGGTCCATCGTTTTTTCCAGCCATTTATTGTGCTGTGTTTTCTTTTGTTTCAGTGTCTGCCTGCCGCTTCCACGCGTGCCTCGTGTCAAACCCGCTCCGTCGGTGCTCCTTCTGTTCATCCACTCCATTTGAGTGCGTCTTTTGTTTTGCTTCGTCTCGCACTCCGTTTGAGTGCGCCTTTTGTTTGTTATTTATCCGCTCATTGAGTGCGTTTTCTGTTCTTCGTTGTTAATAAATTTACTCTTGGTTTTGCACTATTCCTGCCTCTGGTTTCTGCATCTCTGGGTACTAATACTAGGCGGCTGCTAAGCCTAACAATATACTTGAGAAAGTCCAAGACACCACAGTTGCCAAAACCCCTAGAGGGTTTAAAACAAAGAAACAAACAAGCAATAAACATGTGTGGTTTACTGGAACTTAGCTGAACTGCCAGTAAAGAAGTGCTCAGCCTTCCACTCACTCAACTGGTTCTATAATGCAATGAAATTCTATATGGCAATTTGGACAAACAAACGTTTTTGCACCTCTCTGGAATGATATTCTTGTAGAATCAGGTGTCTGCATTGAATCATTTGATGACTGTGTCCAAGTCATAGTCTACTCTGTTGTGGCTAATAACATTGCTGCCCATGGGCTAGCTGATTTAATTGAGCATTACAAATCTACGTATCAAAAAGACAGAAATGTAACCATTGAATTATCAACAGTAGTTTCAAATAAGAACCAAAGATCTGTGTGATACCCTTATTCAAGAAATAGGGAACAATGACAGTGAAGAGAATTATGGGGGAAAACACAGTTGTGTTCTATCTGACGTTCTCTCTTAATGTTTTTATATTATCATAGGCCTTTTAATTTAACTTATTTGAAGGTGTGATTCCGCTGGACTTGGCACGTGGTTTAAAAGGTTTGATTGCAAAGAAATGTTTCATTTTGGAAGAGGACTTGTGCAGAAGGCTTATGCAGGGGTAGCATGAAGTACATGCACATGCATACACTCTCTCTCTGTCTCTCTCTCTCTCTCTCTCTCACACACACACACACACACACATACACACACACACACACACACACACACACACACACACACACACACACACACATCTTCCTGATGTAGCCGATCAGTTTACTCCATCATATTGAACCAAATCTATCCTGGCGCCACGTACTTCTCGGAAGCCCAGCTGCACCTTGCTAGATGAAAAAAAATAAGTCATGGTATGTGTGTGCAGTAAGATACATAAATACAGCCCCTTGCTTCACTCACACAGTGAAGTCTTTGTTATAAATTGGTAAGGCACAACTGAGACTGATGGGAATGTGGTTAATTTTGCATGTATTTCATTAAAACAAAGTACTGGACAAATTAACACTGTGATTTGGCTCTAGATGAAAAGTTATGTGATTACAATTGGTCGGAGGGAGGCATGAACATGTCTATCAAATTTCGTGATAATCCATCCAGCAGTTTCACAAAATATATATCAAATAATATCAAATGTACAGTGGCACAAGAGGAAAAGTCTTTCAGATTCATCCTCTTGGGAAGACGAGCACCTATACCAAATTCCATGGCAATGTAACCAATAGCTGTTGAGGCACTAAACTCTGCCTCCAGATTTTCTTCAGCATCAAGCAGTCAACAAGTGAAGAACGAAGCAAAGTTAAATCAGTTCAACCACTCTGATACTTGTTTCCTGCTTGTCAAACTGACTGCACACTGCAGCAGACCTTCAACCCCATTGTTAGGTTTGCCTCAGTGTTGTCCATGTTGGGCTCACACTGACTTTGCAGGTGGCCTGTCAGTACTGTACAGGCCAGCCTGTGGAAAAGCTACAGCGACGAGCAGATGTTTTCATGGCGCATTGGGTGTAGGGTGGAAGTGGTGAATGCTGGGCTGCAGTATCCCGCCAGAGGACAGGACAGAAAAGCTACTCTTCAGCAGCTTCCCAGGCTTCCTGGAATGGGACCCAGATGACGGCAGGGCACTAGATCTGTGAGCTCATTGGCTGTGTGATGCTATCACACAAGTCTATGGTGCAGCAGGAGGGCATTGCTCCTTAAAAAGATGACTGTGGCATATGTTGGGCTTTTTTGTCCTTTTTTGTCCTTTCACCCATCTCTATCTGTGCAATGTGTCTGAGTCATCCCTTACTCATTCAGTTTTAAATGAATAATTAAACTCAAACGGTGCACCTCTAATCTCAACAAGTTAGGGTACAATTACAACAAACCTAGCTGGAGGGCTTCATCCTCTCTTTCTATGGAGCCTCCAAGAAAGAGGAAGTCTTCTGTCTGGGAGTATTTTGAAATGGTTGCTCACAACAAGGTATATGTCAATGATTATATGTTATTTGCACAATATGGCCATATAATCTTCATGGTGTATTATTTTATCTCAAAGGTGAAATGCCTGCTGTGTCAGAAGGAGCTGACTTACAGCAACAATACATCCTCCATGCTGAGGTATTATAGAGCACTGCATGAGCATGTTCAACCTTCCAGCAGACCAGACAACAGCCAAAGTAATTCATGATCTTTTTAATCTTGGCATGTCTTTGGTACTTACAATTGACCAGTATTTCATTTTCACTGTAGATTCCAGTGAGCAACTGGTTGATGAGGCCCTGGTGAACATGGTCATTAAAGACACTCAACCATTTTCTATTGTGGAGGATGAGTGATTTAGGGAGCTCATCTGTGTGTTGGATCCCACCTATGTTCTCCCAACTAGAAAAGTAAGTGAATCAAGTCTTTTATTGTTACTCATGTAGTTTGAAATGAATAGTAACTACATTTCATTCCATTAGGCCTTGAAGCAAATGGTGGAGAAACGATACCAAGAGGCCAAGGAGAAGGCAAAGGAACAGCTGCAAAATGCTGTAGCTGTTAGCCTGACTTCAGATATGTGGACCTCAATCAACATGGAGGCATACTTGGCAGTGACCTGTCATTACATTAATAACAATGACGAGCTCCACACAGTTTTGCTTGGAGTGCAGCACTTCCCTGAATGCCACACAGCTGACATTTTAGCTGTGGAGCACCATAAAGTCATGGAGGAATGGGGCATAAATGGCAAGGTGAAATGTCTGGTGACCGATGGTGCAGCCAACATGGCTGCCTGTGTGCGAGCACGGAACATCAGGCATTCGCTTTGCATTGCACATGTCATGAATTTAATGGTTAAAAAATCATGTGATGATGTCGCTGCCCTCGCTAACATGAGAAACAAGTGTAGGAAGCTTGTAATATATTTCTGAACAAGTACTACAGCAAGAGAACGGCTGGTGCAAGTACAGCAGCAGATGGGGAGACCAACACTGAAGCTGCTAATGGAAGTCGACACTCGCTGGAACAGCACTTTTCTGATGCTGGAGAGGCTTTTCCAGCTGAGAGAGCCAGTGGGGGCGGCCCTTGCCTCCTTGAGGACTGATGTCACTGCACCAAATGCACTGGAGTATGATACAATAAAAGACGCACTTCATGTTCTTGCCCCGTTCCATCAGGCCACAGTTCTGGTGAAAAGAGGGTGTCTGCTTCCAAAGTCATTCCGCTGCTGAAGATGCTGAGCCACTCCATAATCAGCAAATCAGAAGGCCTCACTTCAGACAGTGGAAGACAGCTCAGTGAGAACCTTCTCTGTCGGAATGCACATTCAATGCACATTCAGCACATGTTGAATAACAAAGTGTGATGACACTACCCACCTTATTGGACCCAAGGTTAAAAAAACTGGGCTTTTTAAGTAATGTAAGACTTCAAAAGGCTATTACAAGGCTGAAATATGACTGTGCAAACATCATCAGGAACTCTGCAGCAAATTCCGCTAGTGGCACAACCCCAGCTCAGGTAGCAGCCTCTTCAGCAACAGCAACCCCATCAACATCTGAAACCAACAGTAAGTAGTTTGTTGCTTTGTTTTGTCAAAGCAACATTATTTGGTAGTAATGTGATTTGTTAATGTTTTTTTTTTCTTTTCTTTTAACATTTATTTGATGACCTTTTGCATCTGCTGGATACAACAGTGAGTCAAACCCGAAGAAGCTCAAGTGCCACAGCAGATGCCACGGTGGAAGTGGATCGTTACTTAGCAGAGGTGAACCTCACAAGAAATGAAGATCCCCTTGCTTACTGGAGCAGACAAAAACACCAACATCCACACCTTTACCAGCTGGCTCTCATGTTCTTATGCTGTCCCGCATCTTCTGTGCCATGTGAGAGGGTATTTTCGAAGGCTGGAGAGATCGTTTCCAAGAAGAGGAACCGTCTGAGTCCCAACACTGTGAAAAAACTTTTGTTTTTAAATAAAAACCAATGACCATTCTCATTCTCCGATGAAACAGTTTCCTGTGTCCCACATCCCTGCACTAAGCACAAAAACAAAGTTTATGGTGTTCATACAGGCATCTGTAATCAAACACACATTTTACAAATGAGCATAAACATGTGCGTGTGAGAGAACTGTGACAAAGATTAATGTTTTATTATATACAACCACAGAAAAAGTGTCCACTCAGGTGATGAGCAAAATTACGCTGGTGAGAACTGAACGAAGCTTCGGGTAGTGAACCTTCTGGCAAACCAATGGGCTGCGAAGCTTCAGTGGTTCAGGAAGCCTCAGTGTGCCATCACTACCAGCAATTGCTTATGATTCTCCGGAATCATAACACAAGCCTATACCAGTGATATTCAGTTGGGTTGAGGCAAGTTAATTTCACATGCCAACATTTGGGAAAGAAAAACCAGCCCACTGAGCATGACGCATCCTTGACGCACAGATGGCTTCGATTTGACTCCCGTTGCGCACCAATTTTTTTTTTTTTTGTGTGTGTGAACACAACCCCCATATGGCATTTAAATATAGGCCTATCCACCATTATGTGAGTTTATTTATGTGTGGATAATAGGCCTAATAATGATTATAATAATAAATTTTATTTTCGTAGAGCTTTTTGTTAACAAAGACACTTACCATTATACAATTAAGACAAAAATCTTCCGGAAAAAAAAACACATTACAAAAAAAGTCAGGTTGTTATAAACAGTAATTCTAATAATGTTATTATTATTATTATAATGATATTTGTCTTGGGCTGCACGGTGGCGCAGCAGGTAGTGCGAGTGCCTCACAGCAAGAAGGTTGCCGGTTCGATCCCCGGGTCAGGCGGGGCCTTTCTGTGTGAAGTTTGCATGTTCTTCCCGTGCATGCGTGGGTTCTCTCCGGGTACTCCGGCTTCCTCCCACAGACCAAAAACATGCTCATTAGGTTAATTGATGACTCTAAATTGTCCGTAAGTGTGAATGTGAGTGTGATAGTTTGTTTGTCCTTACATGTGGCCCTGCAATCGACTGGCGACCGGTTCAGGGTGTACCCCGCCTCTCGCCCATTGTAGCTGGGATAGGCTCCAGCCCCCCGCAACCCCGAAAGGGATAGGCGGTATAGATAATGGATGGATGGATGGATATTTGTCTTACCCGCGAGCCCAACCTCTGCCATACTGAACCCCTCAACGCTCGTCGTGACGTCCTCCACAGTGCTTAGTGGTGAGCTTGTGGAGGGGGCGCCTCCGGTGGCAGATCTCAGTATGCTCTTGCAAACCAGATTGACAGCGGTACTTACCTCCTGCAACTCTCACCTGCATGACATTTTGCACATCCAAACCTCTGTCTCCCCCAGCCTGTGTACTACAGTCCAGATCTCAGTATCACCCTTCATTTGCTAACATTTGCTATGCTGATTTCTTTTAGAATTCCTGCATTGTTTACAATATTGTTTACATCCATGTTTACTAACTTGCTAACCTCTCTGTCAGCATATCCTAGTGAGATGCTATCACCTGTTCATCAGTGGAATAATGTAATACCATTGGGAGAACTGTGTATCGCAACATCATCATACACTGTTGTGTATATATCTATATATATATACTAGAGGCAGCCCTATGGAGCCCTGAGCCTTGAGCCTTAAGCAAGACTTGAGAAATTCATTTTCATTAATATAGCACAAAATCACAACAGAAGTTGTCTAATGACGCTTTCCATATAGAGCATATAGAGATCCAAAAATTATGCAGTCACAATGACAGTGGCAGCCCCAATAATAGACTCTTAACTATATGTAGCATATATAGCATAGTAGTAGTAGCAGTTGCAGTGGATGTCAGGCAGAGTCATGAAAGAAGGACATATCCTGATCAAAGATAGTTACCAGATCATCAAATAGGGAAAGAGTGCACTGCTACACACGCAATATAAATTTGTTTTTATGTGCACATCTTATGTACATTTTATGCCTTCTTGAGATGTTTTTTTTTTTGCATGTGTGACATTTATGCTCTGTTGAAGCTTGATTGCTCCCATGTGCGTGTGTGTGTGTGTGTGTGCACGCGCTTGCGTGCGTGCGTGTAGGCTCTCCTCCAGAGCAGGGATTAGCAAAACAGCATCTGGATGCTCACTAATTGGCTCTCCTATCCACGCAACCATAAAAAAAAAAGAAAAAATATAGCTCACCTCACGAGCTTGTGTTGTGTGTATGCGTCTCATACATAAGGTGCAGCTTCTGCCAGTGATTGGGGATTACCATGGTAATATAGTAAGCCATGCTCACTGAGAGAAAATTACAATTATGCCAGATAAATAGCACACAACTGTTACAAATGTCTAAACGGTCACTCATGGCACAGGCTGTATTTATTGGCATTTCTCATGTTTGTTGTTTTTTTTTCTTTCTTTCTTTCTTTCTTTCTTTCTTTCTTTCTTTCTTTCTTTCTTTCTTTCTTTCTTTCTTTCTTTCTTTCTTTTTTACTGATTTCCCTAGCTGTGCTGCTGCTGTTGTCTTCCTGTAAATATTATTGCCAATTTATAATATAATGTGCCTGTTTACACTATTATTAGACACTAGTTGCTGCAATCAAGGACCGTTAGGCAAGGCTTACTCTCAATAAGTCCGAACTAAAGCCAAAGATAGATGGCAGTACACGTGGAGATGCATCGCAGCATGAAGGCAGGACACAGAGATGTGGAGCATACTGCCTGATGTACTATTGATTGTTGTATACTGTGTGTAAATACACTTTCCAATGAATTCCATATTTACATGCAGAAACATGCAGGTTGACTTCTGTGTTTTAGCTCTCAGTCCATGTTCTAGCTCTCTTAACACTTGGTCTTTTAGCCTTTTAACTTAGTTCTGAGAGTTAGATTTTTAGCCTTTCTTAGCTCTTCAGTTCTTACTAGGCCGTGAGGTGAACCACGAGAAGTCTTCCAGAAACTGAATTCCGTTC
Source organism: Chaetodon trifascialis (assembly GCF_039877785.1). Taxonomy (NCBI): domain Eukaryota; kingdom Metazoa; phylum Chordata; class Actinopteri; order Chaetodontiformes; family Chaetodontidae; genus Chaetodon; species Chaetodon trifascialis. The sequence continues at coordinate 3,364,369 of NC_092060.1, forward strand.
CAACGTCTGCAAACTACACAATCTTTATTTCATAAAAAGAAGGAGTCATGTTATGCTTACAGCAAAAAGTTTGTCGCAAAAAATCCTGCCCATTCTTTATTACGAGGCATTTTATACAGAACTAGCGTCTTCACGGCGTAATAAGATTTTAGTCCACGAGAGGTGCCACGGTCGACACGTGATCGTTCTAGACCAATAGGGAAGCCTAATTTGATCAACACCAAGCCAAGATGGCGGCGTCCAGAGTTTCATCTAGTAGTACGGAAGAAGAGGAAAACTCACCAGAAAGTGGTAGAAAAACGAAATCTTTGGGACATAAACGGTTCTATATGCACATAGCTTCAGTGAAACATGAAAAAAGTCAGGATTTCACAATCGCACGGTGGAATACTTACAGGAACAGCCTATGACAGTGGCTCGAGTTGAGGGGTGAGTGCCAAGACGTAGCTGAAAACTCCAAACATTGCCTTGATTTGGAGTTTGAAAGCATTCCCGAGGACGCTGTACTCCATCCTACATGTTATTGAAGGTTTATTGACAAGAATGCAATTACAAAAGTGGAAAGGCATCTGGCGCGTGAGAGAGAGAGAGAGAGAGGAGATGATATGGAAAGCTCCTTAAGAAGCGAGGCCATCCCATCAACGTCGAGCAGAACGACTCCGAGTCCAGGCTGCCCGGTGGCGCAGCCGGTAGTGTGCGTGCCTCTCAGCAAGAAGGTCACAGGTTCGATTCTTCTGTGTGAAGTTTGCATGTTCTTCCCGTGCATGCGTGGGTTCCCTCCGGGCACTCCGGCTTCCACCCACAGACCAAGACCAAAAACATGCTCATTAGGTTGATTGGTGACTCTAAATTGCCCCTAGGTGTGAGTGTGAGTGTGAGTGTGAGTGTGAGTGTGAATGGTTGTGTGTATGTGCCCTGCGATCGGCTGGCGACCGGTCCAGGGTGTACCCCACCTCTCGCCCGTTGACAGCCGAGATAGGCTCTGGAACCCTGAAAGGGATAAGCGGCATAGAAAATGGATGGACTCCGAGTCCAACAAGTCCGACAAAGAGACTAAGATCCAGGTCAGGCCTGCCCATCTCGAGCTCTGGTCCCGTCCTTCCTGCCCTATGCATTATATGCAAGAAGAAGGAAAAATACATAGTCAAAGCAGGAAGACGACAAAGGGAAGCAGAAACCTTAACAGCAGGTAAGCAAAAATAAAAAAATGCAGCCCATCCCCCTCCCCTACACACACACACACACACACATAAACACACACCCACACACTCAAAGACACAGCAGTTGAATGACTAGCCTCACTGCTCCTGAACATGTAGCATGTTATAATCGAACAAACTATACTACAAACTACACTGCACACAATTATATCTTTTACTTTTGCATTTGGGTAGTATGTATGTTTGTATGGATGGATGTCATAGGGTAGTATGTACTGTATGTTTATGTGGATGTCATATGTCTGTGTGCCTTGATGTTACTTGATGCTACTGGATGACTTCATTTCCTTCGGGATAAATAAAGTCTATCTATCTATCTATCTATCTATCTATCTATCTATCTATCTATCTATCTATCTATCTATCTATCTATCTATCTATCTATCACCCGCTGGATACGGTTGGCATCTGGAAGATGGAAACCTACAAATCAACACCTACAAAGGTGTTGCAACTGTTCAAACACAAAGGAAATCGAGGAGAGGGAAGATGACAACTGTCCTGACACTGACAGTGAGGACTAGCATGTAGGCAATTGTCTGAGAATTGTAGGCTATTGCATTGATTATATTGGTAACATTACCATTCATTTTCGTATGCTGTTGTATATATTGTAAATATGTTTTCCATGCAGATTATTTTATGGTTGATCAGTGTTGTATTTAGTTATGAGCGAATAAATGAAGGAATGAATAAATGAATGGTCCTTGTCATTGATCTACAATTATTGCCTTTTATTGATCAAAACGACATGAACATTAAAATTTCACCTTATTGTCTATTTGCCTCATTGTTCTTCTTGGAGGCAGTTATGTATAAAGCACTGTTTAGTATCCATTTGGCCCACTTTAGAAGACTTTTGGTAGAATTCCTCTATATCGGTAACGTTGAATGAAACTAGGGACGTCGCCATGTTTCCGGGCTGTTGTCATAATGGAGCTATGTGATTGGTCTAGCACGATCACGTGACAAATCGTGCCACCACTCGCGAACCAAAATCTTACTACGCTCTGAAGAAGCTAGTTCGACATGAAATGCCTCGCCATAAATAATCGGCAGGTTTATTTGCGACAAACTTTTAGTTGTATGAGCTAAAGATTGCGTAGTTCGCAGACGTCGGAGCGAGATGAAACAATAACAGGGTTCACCTTACGGCCTATAAGTCTTGGGCACTTTAACTGTTTTTAGTATTAGGCCGTTCAAGAGAACTTTTTCTGGCATGCGAGCCACCATGCCTTCACCAGGCGCTGCCGAGTCACCTGGAGAGATGGAAGAACTGCTAAAAATAGCGCACAAAAAGATCACTGACCTTCTAGAGGACAAAAAATGAATATTGGACGAGCTGCTGAGGATGGATTACATGCTGTCCACCCTCAGGCCGGTGGTGACCAGCTGGCTGGAGTCCTCACAGACCGGTGAGTCCGCACCAAAAAACGCCACCTCTGCACTCAGGCACACAGTCTGGGAACTGTCCTCCTCCTGTCATTGACCCGTCTGCTCCACTCCAAGCAAGGCGACCCCCTGGACCGAAGTGGTCGCCCGAAGGCGGAAGAGGGCTCCAAGCAGGACCCATGGCGGGGCTCCTTCTCCCCGGAGCCTGCTGCTCTCCAATAAGTATGCTGCCTTATCCGTGAGCGAGAAGCCGGCGGCCCGGGACCAGCACCAGGAAACTGTGCCTGTTTCTGCAGCCTCTGACATCATGCCCCCATTGACGGCTGGTTAAGGACGCGGCACGCTGGCACTCCTCACGTTCCCCCCACCAGCCGAGAGATCGCATCCGGGGTCCTGGTGTTGATGGCGCGGTGGCTGAACTGGCTTGCCCCCCTGAAGATCCTCGTCATCGGGGACTCCATCGTAAGGCACGTCCGCATGAGGGGGGCATCCACCCTGTCCTTCGCCGGCGCCACCGTTATGGAAAATCCTGGACATCCTGCACTCGCATCCGTGGGCGAAAAGGATTATTATCCACGCAGGAGCGAACAACATCTCCAGGCAGCAGTCTGAACTTTTAAAACGGGACTTCGCCCACTTTTTCAACACCGTGTCACAGTCCCAGGTGAGTGTTTTCATCTCCGGCCTTCCCCCACCCGTGGCAGAGGGATAGGCAGCTTCAGCAGGCTGCTCAGCCTCAACGCCTGGCTCTCCTCTGCCTGTAACCCTCACCATGTCAGCTTCATTGACAACTGTGATGTCTTTTGGGAGGGATCGGCACTACTTCAGTCCAGATGGACTCCACCTGAACAAAGCAGGTGCCCGCATGCTGTCCGCCAACCTGGCATGTGGTGTGCAGCATGCCAATCTCCCCAAACCAGCACCAGCTGATCTGTCCATGGTACAATCAGACCCACGTGATTGACTGTCTGCACATCACACGCACGCACGCACGCACGCACGCACGCACGCACGCACGCACGCACGCACGCACGCACGCACGCACGCACTCTACACCCCCGCCTGCCCACAGAAGTACCGGACAGCACCATTACAACCTTCATCTCCCACAGAATGCACAAACCAAGGAATGTTTTCTGACCACACACACAGACTATCGTTCAACCGATTCACTACGATGAGCGCACGTTCAGCACGAATATTAACTTGTCAGTGCTGAGCGTGCGCTCTCTTTTAAACAAGACTTTTTTAATGAATGATGTGATTTTAGATTATAAATTAGACTGTCTTCTTTTAACAAAGACATGGCTTGGCACTGACGCACCTGATGTTCTCACCGAGGCTTCCCCACCAAATTTTAACTTCTTATTTTTTACTAGAGGGGGGAGAAAAGGAGATGGAACTCCATCAGTTGTAAACAACACACAGTAACAGTTTCACATCATTTGAACATCATGCCTTTGTTTTTAGCAGCCCTCCAATTCTGTGCATAGCTGTATATAGACCACCCCATCACTCAAGCTCTTTTATCAGTGAATTTTCAGATCTTTTATCCATCATTCACACCTCTTATAACAGGATTTTAATAACTGGTGATTTTAATCTACATGTTGATGACACCTCGGACCCAATGTCCAGAGAATTTTTAAATCTTTTAAATTGTCTAGGTTTTAAGCAGCACGTCACGCAGCCAACTCAAAACAGGGGACACACCCTGGACCTGATCATAACCTATGGCCATTGGTGTGTCCTCTGTTGTTGACCTGGCTGTGTCTGACCACTACTGCGTGTTTTTTAACATCACCAGTTTTAACCAGCGGGAGGCCCCAGTGAGAACAGTGAGGAGGCGCTACCTGACTTCTGAAGTGGCTGCAAATTTTATTGAGATTTCACAGAGTACTCCTGCTGAAATTTTACCTGCACCCTGTGATTTTATCGTTGATCATTTTAACAGCAAACTGAAGTTCACTCTTGACTCAGTAGCTACACTTTTAACCAAAACAATCACAAGAAAACCTACACCCCCGTGGAGAAACAACAATGAAATACATAAACTGAAAAGACATTGCAGGAGTACCGAGAGGAGATGGAGGAAGTCTAAACTAACGATCCACCTTGAGACTCTACAGCAACAACTCAAAATCTACAAAAAAGCAGTTAAACAGGCAAGAATTTTTCATTTTTCACAACTTATCATAGACCATAAAAACAACCCCCGGTTCCTCTTCTCCACCTTTGACATTTTAATTAGCACAAATTTTAATAAAGTTTTTTACATGCCATCTGATGCTCTTTGTGAGAATTTTGCAGACCACTTCAGGACCAAAATCAAGGACATCAGATCCAGCCTTTTTTCCCAACAAGTTTTATCTGTTAACACACTGGAATTGTTGTCCTTGAATGAGGAAACACTGGAGAGTTTTGCCCTGGTTGATGCAAGGACACTTGGTGAAGTATTCTCCCAAGTAAACCCAACAACCTGCCTTTTAGATCCAATTCCCACATCACTTTTAAAATCATTTCAAGGATTCTTTGAGGAACAATTTTTAAACATTATGAATTGCTCTCTTCAGGCGGGTGTCTTCCCCACCGCTTTTAAAACAGCTGTGGTACAGCCGCTTCTGAAGAACAGCACTTTACACCCCAACGTTCTTAATACCTACCGACCTGTATCCAACTTACCCTTTTTAAGTAAAATTTGAAAAACTGATTTTAACCAAGTCAATGAATTTTTAAACAGAAACAACATTTTAGAGAAATATCAGTCTGGTTTTAGGATGAACCACAGTACCGAGAGAGCACTTTACAGATTTTAAAGGACATCAGGTGGTACTTAGATAACAAGAAACTTACAGTCATGGTTCTACTGGATCTAAGCGCCGCCTTTGATACAGTAGACCATCACATTTTATTAAATAGACTCAGACACCTGGTTGGCCTCTCTTGTACTGTTTTTAAATGGTTCCACTCTTATCACACAGACCGATGGTTTTATGTAAGTATGGATACTTGTTCCTCAGGAAACCATGAAATTAAGTGTGGGGTCCCCCAAGGCTCAATTTTAGGTCCAATTCTTTTTAATCTTTACATGCTTCCTCTTGGAGACATCATCAGTTTCCATATAGCTATGCTGATGATACACAGCTGTACATTGCCGTGTCTCCTGATGACATAGGGCCAATAGATACCCTTTTTAACGGCATTATAGATATCATGTCATGGATGGCAGGGAAAGCTGAGATAGGCTTCAGCCCCCCCGCGACCCCAAAAGGGATAAGCGGCATAGAAAATGGATGGATGGATGGATGGATGGATGGATGGATGGATGGATGGATGGATGGATGGATGGATGGATGGATGGATGGATGGCAGGGAATTTCCTACAGCTCAACCAGGACAAAACTAAACCAGGATTTAGTTATACACTCCTGAACATTTTGCACTGTTGGATCTTAAGAAGGTTCTAAGTAGAGCTTCAAAATGCAAAAAGAAGAAATGGGAGTGAGACAAAAAAAAATAAAAAATGAGTAAGTAATTTATTACAAACAAGTATTTAACTGAAATAGGCTGTTTTGTGTGTGTGTGTGTGTGTGTGTGTGTCACTCCCATTTCTTCTTTTTGCAATTTGAAGCTCTACTTAGAACCTTCTTAAGATCCAACAGTGCAAAATGTAAATTCTTGCAATTTTTCAACTGGTCTTAAAATTTTGATCAGGAGCGTAGGTCCTGAAGGCTAGACTGAGAAACTTTTACCAAAATTACAAGATTTTAAACCAACACAATCTGTAAAAAAAAATAAAAGTTTTTATTCAAATGCTCACATTAGCAGAATTTTCAAAATGTAAATATCAAAAATCAATAAAAACCAGAACAATAAATACCTTAAAAAGTAAATAACTTCAAAGTTTTCATATTATAAATGAGCCACAATAAAAGACTCATCAACACATAGCACTGATTTTGCAAATTCTGCAACTGTGTCCTCACATCGAAAGTTCACAAACCGCACACCTGACTGTGACACTGAGCTGCGCTGAGAAGTGGGAAAATACTGATAGAGGAGCAGAGTATTTCGAGAGGGATCCTGCCCTCCTGTGCTGACACTTGGTCTATTTCAGCGTTATTTAATATTGTATTTAGGATATTTAGTTTAGCGCTCCAACAGCTCTGCCTGCCACACTTAAGTGAGCAGAGTTTCTAGCTGAAGTTATTCAAGTGTTTCGCCCATTAGGAAAGGCTAAATTGAATATTAGCAGTTATTTACTGTTACAGTTACAGTTAGTCTTTCTTTTTTCCCCTTTCAGACAGATAACACCTTCTAATTCAAACTTCAAGAATGTTAAATGAATCATGCAAGTTAAATAGGAATGGCGTCCTTCTTGGGAGGTTTCCCACTGAGATGTCATTGCAAATTGTCCATTGGTTGTTTAAGGGGGAGGGGTTGCTTGCGGCCACTGCAGTTGTCACTTTCTGTGGATTAACATTTGTGAGCTCTCAGGGGCCTCCTAACGGTTTAGGGCCCCAAGCAGTTGTCTGTCGGGCCTGATCAAAAGCTAAATGTCTCCCTGCACCTGATATGTTGATACATTCTAAACAAATCACAGCAAATCGTAGCTACATGCTTAAAGCTGCATCAATTGATTTTTCCTTTGGCCAGTTGTAGCAGGTAAATGCCCAAGTATAATTGAGTGAAAAAACTGGATCATACATAATAGATTTCTGAGGTGGGAGGGACCAGAGGCCTGTACCATAAAGCTGGATTACGAGATAATTTCAGGCTTAACCCTGGCTTTTCGGTACCATAAAGGTGGCTTACTTTCTATCGGGCTACGTTGCCGTGGTAACCTATACTGAACACCTAACCTGCTCCGGAGCAGGATAAATTCAGAATAAGAGCTCAGCAGGTATAAAAGCCCCACCTACTGACCAATCAGTTCTCTTGGAAAATGGCCTGTCCGTTTTATGAGAACCCGGTGGATCTTGGTGCACAGCTTGTGTGAAGAGCACTCAGGCGCGAGAGAATATTTAGAGATCGCTGTAATCCGTTCGAATTGTCTGAACAATCACTGTGCGAAAGGTACAGGTTTTCGGAAGAGGGGTTACAATACATCTGTCAGCTGCTGGAGCCTTACATCAGTAATGTAACGCACCGCAACCATGCGCTGACCGTCCCGCAGACAGTGTGCATTGCACTGAGGTTTTTTGCCAGGTTTTTTGTAATTATTATGATGTCTTTAAATCCCTCGTTGGATGGGTTACAAGCAAGCCACAGATAAATTGCCATTAATCAATTATTTGTTTAAGTAAATCATGGATTGATTCATTCATTCATAGGTACTTTTATGTATTCTGTTGGCGATGCCGAAAACCTCGGGAAAAACACAGTATGTAGAGCTATTCATAAAGTTGCGGGGGCCCTGACTGAGCTTGTCGATGCATTCGTGGTGTTTCCCGGCCACCTGCCCACGCAATGCATCAAAGAGGGCTTTTATGACATCGCAGGTAAGCAAGGTTGATGTGTAATTTGCATAATGTAGACTAAGCCCTGGGATGTTTGCCGTTGTATATTGTATTGTATATAGCCTCCAACATGTAGGCCTACATATACATATGCTACATGTATAAGATATAGTAAGCGTACTGACCACTTTGAAGTATATTTTTATACTTATGTTTGATTTGCTCCCATGTTCTCTTTGCTCAACTCGGGTTGCATCTGAAATAATAAGGCTACAATCACATGCCATAACGAAAAAATTCATACACACATACATTTATGGAACACACAAATGTTACTGTAGTCAGATATACAAGTGCAGTCATAGTGGAGAAGTAATATTATAATGGCACTAACTTACGCATTGACACAGTCGGCGATTTTTTGCCAGCAATCCTTGCGCCGTTTGGCAGCTGCAACTGTGTTGCGTTTTGCCTGGATTATTGATTTGTATTCCTCGTATTTATTAATTATTATTGTTTGCTCCTCCGTAGTGAAATATGCGGCTCGGGCTGATTTTTCCATGTTTGCGATTGGTTGCATGCAGCAAACTCCGCCCTTTTTATGTGAGCGAGCACAGATCTAGATTGGACAAGCCTGAATTGAATTAGTGAGTTGATAGCCGGCTTTATGGTACCGAAAATCCGGAGGGCGGATGTCTCGTTAAGTGAAGCCCGATAAGTAAGAGGAAGCCCGGCTAGGTTAATCAAGCTTTATGGTACAGGCCTCAGATGTGTTTTTCTCCGTTTTGTATTCCCAATTGCAATTTGCAGGCCCTTTACACAAAGCTTTTTACAACATACACATTCATTCGATTTATTGCTAATACAAATCATACACTGGACTGTATATTAAGCTTTTAGCTGAACCTCTATATGTTATGTAATAACACAGAGTACCAGTTTCCTAAAGAAATAATCATACATATCTATTTAACTTTTCACTCAAAAAAATAAGATATAAGAACAAAAAAGGTGCAAGAAACAAATTTTACATTTGTGTTAGATTTGTGTGCATAAAAAACCTGGTAACTCAATAATAATAATAATAATAATAATAATAATAATAATAATAATAATAATAATACAAGTAACAGTAACACAAATTACATTAAAAGGGTGTATTAGACAGTCCATATACAGTCCAAGTGAAAAAGGAATTCAGAGTGATTCAGGCAAATATTACTGGTGATTGTATGACTATGCAATATGGGGTGATTGTGGTGTTATGGAGTAGGCTTTAGCTACATCAAGTCATATCTCGAAACAATCCCAGTCTGTGACCCATAAACCTTTTAAAGCTCCCCCTATAAACTGATCACCAGCACCCATATCTCATTCTCACTGTGATTCATCCTGACCCAAATAGGTCCTACAATCTATTTTGGTTTGTATTGCATGCCTTTTCCCCCTTATTCTTCTCTCTATTTCTTTATTAATCTGTCATTCGTACATGATCCTTTTAGGAAGAGCCTCCACTGATTCGATTAGATGTGCTTTCATTATGGTAATGGTGGATCAGGCAGCAAGGGAGATCAGAGGGGATGTTTGTGCCTGATTCTGCTGCCTCTGCTACAATACAACACAAAGGATGTATACATTCACGTATGGTGGCATGTGTGTATGTGTGCTCTTGTGGGCTGAGGCTAGATATCTGCGTGTGGGTGCAGGCTATGCATATATTTTGCTGGTGGCTCTGTGAGTGTCATCACTTGCTAATCTTTGGAGCACAAGGTAGGTGCAGGACACACATTTTGTGTTAAGGTGACAAAGACTCCACTCCTACACATGTACATACAGTATTTACTGTATCATCTTCACACTTAAACTGACTGTCAACACTTCAGAGAAAGATGTAATAGCTAAAACATAATGTTGTGTTTATTTTGTGCGAAGCGTAGATGCTACAACATCAAACTTTGTCACCAGCTGGCACCTAAAAGCTGGAATACAATTCAGGAAAACAACTTGCACAGAAATGGACTAACATGATTGTGACCTACATACTACACAACAGTGGCTCAGGCTGGTCCTCATAAAGCAGCAGCTGATGTTTTCCACATGGAATCTCTTCAGTAAACTGTCCTTCCACTGGCTTTTTTGGTCAGGTCCTTCTCAAAAACTGTACGTTAAGTGAGCTTTCAAACTTTTGTGACATGCTTCTTCAGTGCTCATTGAACATATTTTGAGTTCTAAACTGTTTCATAGTCCACAAAGAGGTGTTGGAAGCACTGAGAGAGGCACCATTCTCCCTATTACAAATCAGTGTACTATCAAAATGATTTTGTGAGGTAAAATAGTTACATAATGTTGCTTTAAGGAATTTGAAAGATAACACAAAGTTGTTAAAAAGACAAAATCCAAAGAATATTCATAAACTGTATTTTCACATGGATATACCTCAGATTTTTCCCAATTAACAACACCGTCTAGCTGTTTGCTGTTAGGCTCAATCAGTTGCAATTAAAATACATCCATTCAGACGTGGTGCTATAGATAAATTGGTATTCTTTGGTTACAAGGTGAATGACAATACACATCAATGCATGAGTGCCGGTATTTTTACTGATAGATGAGAAAGAGAAAAGACATTTCTGTGCTTGTTTCATGTTCCATTAAAAAGTAAGTTTTTTTTTTTCTTTGGTCCACAGTAAATAAATAACACAGGTGTGAAAATGACTTTAGATGGATCCTGGCCAATGTGCAATATAATCAGCAGCCCTTCAGCATGCTGACATATTTTGAAATGTTCTGTCCAGCAGAGAACCATGTTTACTGCAAATGGGCTCCTGGAAACACTTTACCTTGAATGGGAACATAGAATCCTGTTGAAAATCGAACTATACAATAATTATACAAACATTATTTTTGCACAGCAACATCTTAAAAGGCTTAGAAAGATATCACTCACTTTTTAATTTGAAAACTCGTCAGACCATTTGTTTTGCAGGGCTGAAAATTAAGCGTTTCCACTTACCATGATGACAGCACATATGTTTTGTTTTTTTTACTGCCAGGAGAAATCCAACCTCTAAGTGTAGTACATTAATATTACTAATGGTAGGTCCATTGTCTTGATTGCTTGACCTGGTGGATGAGTCAGACCCCTGGAGCTCAGGGAGAGCACGGTCTTAACCATACAAGTCACCATGCCAGTAAGTATACACTCCATATGTTCACACACACACACACACACACACACACACACACACACACACACACACACACACACACACACACAAAATCAGAGCAGCGGTCCAATTCCACTGCTGCAATTATCAAAGTGCCCCTCAACCTCCAAATTGAGGAATTCATCTTAATTCAGTCAAATGCCATTTCAGTGACAGAGGCTCGAGCTGTGCCAGATTATGGATTAAAGTAATCCCACAGGGCCTGGGAGGGAGGGCGTGTTTCGGAACAAGAGGAGGAGTTTTCAATTATTCATTGAAGTGAACATGGCTGGAAGCTGGAACAAGTAAACAAAACAATTACAAAAACAGGCTTAGGATTGTTGTTGATGATGCTTCTTTCTTGTCAGGCCAGAATAGGTAACCTGCTACTGAAAATGATAGACTAATCCATTCACACAATGTCACAAAAAAAATATTCCACCATCCACCATCACTGCTCACTGTCACCTTAACTGTCTCCTTCCTGTGGACTGGGATGGACCAAATGGCCAGTCGATGAGACCCAGCCTGACAGCCATCTAGCCCACAAAATATGAATGAATTCGGAAAATGCACTCGTGTTTAATGTTACTCACCAGTGGAAGAGGCCGAGACTGTCCTGAGAATGATCAGCTCGCCAACCCCTGGCAATGTGCCAAAAAATTTGTAATTTATAATTCACCTGGTAGAAGATCCTCACAGGGGTAGACAAATAGACAAGGCTTGTCTATTAGATGCAAGAAACATCACTTGGGTTTATTTTCATTGGGAAACTGTTGTATTGATTATCAAAATGAGTATTTTTGTTTGCATCCTGGGATCGTGAAGGAGAGTTTTTGTTGAGATAACGACTCATTCATTGGTAGTCGAACTGTGAGTTTCGTACTGAGCACTGACTGCCTCCTTGACAGAGGTCTTTTCTAGTTCAGTTACTAGTTGTCAATATGGATCATTATGTCCCTCAGTAGTCTGTTCACACCGAGACATATAAAAAGAAAAAAAATTGTACAAAAGTGAAAATTAAACAATGATTGGCAAAGAAGGCCCTTTTTTCTTCTTAATCTGGCCCCAACAGAAAATTTGGACTAATGCAGTTGAGGAACCCCTCATACTGTGTGGTATGAGTACACTACAACATGTTATGAAGTGTAATGTTTTCTGTTTTGAAACACATTTTGTATTGATCAGTGAATCAGTAAATTGCATTTGACATTGAAAGTACAGAGAAGCTGGAAATCATTTGCAATGATCCCGTCCCCAGATGAATGTGGTTTTAATGTGGCTGATTCCCTTATCATTGACATTGCTGTTATGGTTATGTTAGCTGCTGCAAAGAGTGTTGTGTGTTATTACTGCTGAGTTCACACATTAACATTACAGTGTGTCTCGATTTCTCTAGGACACAACAACTATTGTAAATGTAGCCATAAGAACATGTCTGAGTCTGAAATAAATATAGACTAACTGTCTGAGCCTTGTCTGCTCTTGGTTTCATGTTCGCCCAGTCACAGGAAATGTGATGTTAATTAATTTGCACCTCTGAACTCGAATAAAAATTATTTGCACACCTTTGAGTAATGAACTCCTGCTGAAGATATTATGGCAACAAAACATGCTTTGTACAATATAGTATGGCTAGATGGAAAGCAATGAATGCAAAATGGAGCATATTTGGTTTATTTTTTTTTTTATCCTGATCAAACACTGATCCTGCTCAAATGTATTGTGTGTGTGCCGACGCATCTCATCATGTTTATCACCTCTGTGCCATAGGGCTCCATTGTTGTCCAATAACAATTAAAAACACAACATCAGTGAGACTCAATCACATGTTCCTTCATTGCCATGAATTCACACACTGTAATTTATTTTGACTCACTCCCACGTATACCGCCTTGCTGCCAGAAACACCAAATGTGGATTAATTCGCCACGGAAAATAGTCCCCAACAAATTCACTGTTTACTCCTGTTTGAGTAACCTTTGCTGAAAACTATAGTACCCAGTTGTTTTCGGAAATGAATGAGCCCTTTTTAAAATGAAAGTATATTGTTTTCATATAGTTTTGTCTTCAGTAGAAACCAATAGCTTGGAGTGGAGAGCAACAGAAAGGGTAGGGAAGTCAGAAAGCACTGACAAATGGAGTAACACATTGTTCTGGTCTTTTCAAGGGATATGAGCAGAATAAGTTTTTTTTGCTGTATACATATATATATATATATATAGTATATAGCCATAGTATTTACAGTAAGCCATGGGATTCAGGGTAGTCACAGATATTTATCAATATTTACGTTTTCTTCAAAGATTTGCAACCATGCATTTTCCACTTTGAATGACTAAAGAAGATTGTTATCTTCTTCCTCTGTCAGTTAAAATATTTTCTATAAAAATGCACTTAAATGATCCACAGGAAAGGTTTTGGCATCATTACTAATGTTATTAAAGGTATACTATGCAGGAATTTTCCTAAAAACAATATATAGTCTCGCACAAAAATAACACCTCTCCATCATCATGTATGACCCACTAGAAGTGTGTGGTGTGTTTATCTGCAGAGACCCTGCCCTCTGCCTGGATTTCTTATTTTCTTCCTATTTTGATGTGGTCGGAATTTTCTGGGCTGCAACCTTTGGGCAGTTGGTATGTAATCCTCAGCCAATAGCAGCTCACAGGTGAGGTCAGGACTGAATAAAATGGTAGTGATCAGGTGCTAGAAACTAAGCAGCACATATACATGGACACACCACCAAAAAACAGTAACTGACAAGCCCTACATAGTATACCTAAGATGATCAGGTCTCAGCCAGATATAAATGATTAATGTTGAAAAACAGTGCCTTCATCAATGTAATTGTAAAATCCTGTGTTTCTGCTTTCAGTTGCAATCATGGCAAGATGCTACTCAGCTTTTATTTTGAGAAGAACAACAACCCCTGGTACATGCTATTGCGTTATTTATCACTAGATGCCAAGTATCATGTTGGAGTGGATATTTTGCAACACAATATGTCAGATTCATGTGAACATGCATACTATTTTCATGGAAAATGTATGGGACAAAGACCACCTTCACCTGCGTTTCAAGCCCAGTCACAAAATCATGCAGTGTGTCTTTAAATTGTATCATTGTCTTTCAGTCTGGTTGTCTGTATCTCTTTCCCTGTTTCTCTGTTGACAGGCTTCAGAATATCACGTCACATTACATCACTGTCTCCTCCTCTGTGTCCCACTTACAATAACATCCCCCCACCTCTTCTTTCTAGTCATATCTGTCTGTCCAGGTTTGTCCTGTATTTTCATTCACTGTCTCTTTATCTCTCTCTCGCTCCCTCTGTGTGTGTCTTTCTCTGCCTGTCTGTCCCTTAACTACATTTGAACTAATAGCATGAGTGGAACTCTGAGGGTAAAGAAACATTTTTGCTGATCGTGTAGTAGTGTTGTTAGTGATTTTGATTATCCAGTGTTCCTCAGTTGTCTATATTGGTTCTTGCAGTCCTCACATCTCAGGCCTCTGAAATGACTAAGAGGCAGGTGGTCAGATGTGAGAAGTGGCTGCCTGCCAGCCTGTCAAACTGTCTGATGGAAGCTGAAATTCACCCAGTCAGAGGTGGGGGTTTGGGAGCATTGATATGATGGACAGACAGAAAGATGGAAGGCCCTTTGTGGACTGTTAGCATACGATAAGAAGAACAACTCCAAATATGTAGAAAACATTTATGGTTGCATGCATTTATGGTTGATGTGGCACCTTTCCATATAGCTGGGATCTATGTTTTGTTTTGTTTTTTGTTTTGTTTTTTTCAATGAGATTGTTTTCAGGGAACAGCATGGAATATTCTGGCTGTTAGGTTGGGGGTAACAAAGAGGTGAGTAAAACAGCAAGATCACATAGATGAGCACTGGGGAGTCGAAGGCTTTCCCATCTGTCCCATCCCTGTCTGTCGCTCATGTTTTAGCTCACTCACAGTTATCAAGATGGAAAAGATGTTTGCATGTTGGGTTCCATATTGGTCGCAACCCTTCTTTGCCTTTGTTGTACTTCCTCTTCTCCTCTCATCTCGAACATACTGCTGCACACTGGCATCCTGTAATTGGCTTACTTATGACACATCTGTCAAATCAAATCAAATCAAATCAAGTCAAATCATACTTTTCATACTTAAAAGCAACACAAAGTGCGTCACAGAGGCTAAAAACAGCAAAAAAGAAAACCCAGCCCTCCCGCCCCCATAAATACATAGAGACATACACAAACACACATCGGGACACAACAGCATAATCTGAGAGTGGCTGATCATTCACTGTTTTATCATCGCTAAAAATTTGGCAGTTACTAATTCCATTTACAATACGTGCATTGGGTAGCTTATTCAAAATGATTGTTCAATTAATTAATTGTAAAACATATTTATACTTAGTATGTATTACTTACAACACCAGGTTTATTAATATTTAATAACCCAGCTATTTAAAAGAGTGTGCTGTCCCTTATCCTTGTCCACTATTGCTGCATTGCTTTTACTCATTCTTACCAATCTCTTTCCTTTCATCTGTTACTTTTTCACTTCATGTCCATCCTCTCTTGACAGTTTGGCCTGGACAGTGACAGGGCCTCAGGGATACTGCTTCAGTCCTCTATGTGGACAGAAGTGAAATATTTTGCAAGCTCAACTGTTTTGATGGTGATGAATAAATACAAAGTGAATTTGTGGGGCTATGTATATGTGTGAGCATGTGCAAGTGTAATTTAAAAAAAGAGTGCCTAAAATTCCAATTTAGTTTTGACAACTGGGTTGCACAATTTCTTACAATAACAATATCTTCCTCTCTGCCTGCATTTGTTAAGTTCATCTGAATACAGGACCCAAAAGCAACAAGCAGAGAGGACAGAGACCAGGAAAGGTTCAATGTCTTTTAATATTTCTTATTGTCAAAAACAGACTAAGACAGATTTCAGAGTTTGGGTTAATCTTGAAGTGGAGGAGGCTAGACATGTGTTGATCCAGTTTCCTTCCAGGATGCAGTCTGACAGGGCAGGGACGAGAACAGGTGAGGGCAAGACATTGTGGAGATGAATGAACGTTTCAATGGATACTGAGTGGAGAGCCAGGGCTTATACTGTGATGGCAGGTGAGCCTTGATTAAATGATTGAATGCAGATGCACACTTGGAGGAGGGGATCGAGTCTGACCTGTCAGCCACACCCCTGCAGAGAGACACACAAACACTAGACAGGCATGAGAGACAGACAAGAGACAAAGGGAGAGGGGAAACACAAGGCACAAAGGGGAAAAAGGGGGAAACTGCAAGTACGAACATTTGTTTCGTTAATCTCACAAGAGCAATTAACAGCAATGGATCCACAACCTGACATTATAAATCTCTGACAGTAAGCAGCTGTGTATCTAAACAAGTATACACACACTGCCTCGTCATAACCTCATTTCTCTATGCACAACAGCAAAGCTCTGTGGCAGCAAGTGTTGAATTCAAATGGAGCCCAATGGCAACAATCTTAAAGGGCAAATGAGTGGCAAGCAAGGGAAAACATTAGCAGCATTTGAAAGACATCTAGAAGCTTTGAAGGCTTGGCTGAATTAAAAGGGATAATGAATTTGAAATGGCTGTTTATTTGCAGCTGCGGTGGATGCAGTGACTTGAAGTGCCACTAGGGGGTTGTGAAAGCCACGCTGGAGAAATCAGGTGAGTGTTTCCTGTTTGTGAGAGTGCGTGGGAGGGAGTTATTTGTCAAGCAGATCCAGGGTCAGCAGGATGGAAGAGTGTCTGTCGGATCAGGATGGAGGTGCTTGACTCAGAGTAGCCTGCACATGAGGAGTCCTCAGAGACCAAAACGATGCATCCTGTTCTTAGCTGTGGGGGAGTTTGGAGCTAAAAGTTGAAGTGGACTCTGCAGCAGCAGCAGCAGCAGCATGTAGGCCATTAGATGCTTTCAGATGAGGTGCAACACTGCAGCGCAGGAAAGAAATGTTACAAGAAAACCAAGAACAGCCCAGGCCACATTGTCAAGATTGGGATTTGAAAATAAGATAGATTTTCTGCCACCCTCGGGGCCATCCCACCACCCTTACCACTGTCCACATACCACTCATATTTAGGCAAGGATACACAATGTGAATCCTAAAATCACCTTTAGGCAACCACTTGCTTTAAAATATCAGAGCAACAAGGATTGAGTTCAGTAGCCCCTACATTAAGTAAGTGACTACAGTGTGGTAGTCACAATCAGACTCGGTGGCAGCAGGTCTAATCAGGCTGTCTTCCTCACCTGTGGGAGTGGGTTTCTTTGTTGAAAAGAAGGACAAGGCACTACGTCCCTGTATTGACTATACAGGTTTAAATGAAATTACGGTGAAAAACAAATACCCGCTCCCTCTCATAGACTCAGCCTTCAGCTCTTTACATAATGCACGCATCTTCACTAAGTTGGACTTGAGGAACGCCAACCATCTCGTCCGCATTCGTGAGGGAGATGAGTGGAAGACGGTGTTCAACACCCATTTAGGACATTTTGAATATTTAGTTATGCCTTTCGGCTTGACCAACACTCCAGCAGTATTTCAGTCCTTGGTTAATGATGTGCTTTGCGATCTCCTGAATAGAGTTGTTTTCGTGTATCTGGACGATATATTAATTTTTTCTCGCTCCCTCGAGGAGCACATTGCTCATGTGAGAGATGTATTACAGAGATAACAAGAGAACAAGCTCTATGTAAAAGCTGAAAAATGTGATTTTCACATGCCCTCTGTCAGCTTTTTAGGTTACGTGGTGGAAAAGGGACAACTGCGGGCTGACCCCTCAAAAGTGGAGGCGGTTAAGGGGTGACTGGTCCCTACCACCCGGAAACAACTGCAACGTTTCCTTGGCTTTGCTAATTTTTATAGGAGGTTCATTAGAAACTATAGTCGCATAGCGGCTCCACTCACTCAACTCACCTCCCCCAAGCTCAGTTTTGTCTGGTCCTCAGCAGCTAACGCAACATTTGAAAAATTAAAGTCCACGTTTGTTAATGCGCCTGTTCTTGTCAATCCAGATCCAGAGCAGCAATTCGTGGTCGAGGTTGATGCCTCGGATTCTGGGGTCGGGGCCGTCCTCTCCCAGTGCCTCCCTGTGGACAACAAACTCCATCCATGCGCCTTCTTCTCCCGTTGGCTCTCCCCTGCAGAGCGCAGTTGTGATGTGGAAAACCGAGAGCTACTGGCGGTGGTTCTGGCTCTGCAGGAGTGGTGTAACTGGCTGGAGGGGGCTGCGCGACCTTTCATAGTTTGGACTGACCATAAAAATATCTCCTACCTCCGTACAGCACGACGGCTGAACCCTCGCCAGGCCCGGTGGGCTCTCTTCTTGGGGCGCTTTAATTTTACCATCACCTACTGGCCTGGCTCCAGGAACATCAAACACCGGACGCCCTCTCCTGGCAGTTCACCCTGGAGGGAGGGGAGATGGACAACGAAACCATCCTATCTCCCAGTTTTGTGGTGGGGGCTGTCCGGTGGCGAGTGGAGCAGGAGGTCCATGACACACTCCGGGGACTGCAGGTTCCAGATGGTTGTCCTCCGGGGCGGCTGTTCGTTCCACCAGTGGCTAGATCCTCCATACTCACCTGGGGTCACTCCTCTCGAGTAGCCTGCCACCCAGGAGTCTCCCGCACCCTCGCCTTGATCCAGCAGCGGTTCTGGTGGCCCTCGATGGCCGCGGACGTCCGTACCTTCATCGCCGCCTGCACCATATGCGCTCAGAGCAAATCCTCGCACCAACCCCCAGCGGGTTCCCTCGGTGAATGGAGAGAGACCAGAGCTGCTCTCGGGAGAACAGCTGAGATGAACCGACAATTTGCGAACCGCCACCGCATCCCTGCACCTAATTACGAGGTGGGTGAACAAGTGTGGCTCTAATCATGAGATCTCCCCCTCCAAACCAACAGACGCACGCTGGTGCCCAGATACATTGGCCCGTATCCTGTGGAGAAGGTGATCAACCCCAGCGCCGTCCGGCTCCGTTTCCCAGCGTCTCTCAAAGTTCACCCGGTGTTTCACATCTCCCTCCTCAAGCCCGTCGTCGACAGCCCTCTCCAGCCCCCAGTCCCCCCGCCGCCTTCCCCTCGTCTCATTGAGGGCCACCTCAATGAGACGAGCTTACACAGTGACGCGCATTCTGGATGTCCGCAGGCAAGGTCGGGGATTCCAGTATTTGGTCGACTGGGAGTGGTATGGCCCTGAGGAGTGCTCCTGGATCTTGCGCTCTCTCATCCTTTTTACAACAGGTAGGATGCCAGGAGGCGTCCCTTGGTGGGGGTGGGGTGGGGGGGGTGGGGGGGGGGGGAGTACTGTCATGATTCGGCTGCGGTGTCTCTTTTCTCCCAGGGCTAACAGTGTTTTTCTTTCCTCCCTCTCTGTCAGCAGGTGGAGCTCGAGAGAGAGAAATGGGTCTGATCTCCCCAGGTGCGAGTTCATTAGACACACCTGCCCCTCATCAGCTAATCAAGTTTGACTCCTGTGCCAGTCTATTCTCTATGCTCTTGCCATACGAGTTCTGCACCTGTTGTTATCTCTTGTCTCTCTCTTTCGTGCCTCCAGTGATTGTAGTTTTTCTGTACAGTTTCTCTAGTGAGTTTGCTCCTAGACACTTTGAGTTTGATAGTCATTTTGCTCTCTAGTGAGTTTGCTCCTAGACACCTTTAGTTATTCTACCTACTGAGTGAGTTTTCGCCCTTGTGGTGTTTTTGTGTTTTTCTTGATTTGCTACTTTTCCCGCAGTGGTGTTTTTGAGTTTTCTCTTTTCTTTGTCGGACTTTTTCCCTGTTAAGGTGATTTTGTGTTCTACAATAAACTCTTTTTGTTATGACTCTGCATCTGGGTCCAGGCTCTTCCTGTTCACACGTAACAGAAATAAAAGAACAAGAGCAGCCATACAAAAAAAAATCCACATTCAGGACCACATGAGAAAGAAACACAAGAGCAGAAGTCCTAGTAGAAGTAATGAAAAAAACAATGGTGAAGAAGAATGAGCCATGACGAATGGCTCTATTTCACATTGGACTTTGTGTATTTTTATGTAAAATTGTATTTTTCAAATGCAAGAACAGCCCAAGAAAAAAATTCTCTCATGGGACAACAAAGAATGTATTTTGGATTGTAAATACACACTCACTCTCTCCAACAGCAGTGATTTCCAGGAGCAGACAAAAGGAAGAAATCACTCTCCTTGGCATCTAATTCTGCTCTTGCAGTATTACACAGATTAATTTATATTTCATATAAATTCAGGCCTGTCTCTCAGACTGCAGCTTTCACTTTCCTAAACTGTGGAAGCCAGCATCCCTGCGCTAAATATCATTTGACCCAAGAACTTCTGGACCTGCATTTCTGGGAACAAAGCAGAGAGATGAAGAATGACTGATAAGGCTATTAAACTTGAAAATGTATTTTCTGAAGAAAGCAAATGGCTAGATTCCTAAGCTGTAAAATTGGGAGCAGAAGAAGGAGTATGGATTCTTTGAGTAGGAGAAGGAGAGTTATGAATGCTTTGAAGAGAAAAAAAAGACATAGAAGAAAGGATGACAGACTTGAACAGGAGGTAAACAAGTGGACAAAACTATCCCGGGATCGATTGCGACCAATACTGTTTGTACACACTGGACATCTAAATCAGTGACTAATAATCAAAATAATCAAATCAAATAATGACTAATGACCTAGAATTAGAATAGAATTGTGGTCATGTCAGCTTTGCTTTTTTCCCCTCTCCTTTATTAATAACAGAATAATGCAGATTTATGGAAGCTACACACAGTCACAGCACCAGGTTGTTGTTCATCAAAAAATGTTCGAGCAGGTAACTCCCTCTAAAACCACAATCTGCCCCTTTTCCAGTTCTGTTTGTATTAAGATTAAACAGATGAGATACAATCTATTAATTTAGTTATTTACAGGTGTAGGTAGGTGTATTTTTTGAACTTTGGACAGAGCCAGGCTAGCTGTTGGTCTGTTACTAATTTGTTAGGGACTTCCAATAAAGGATCAACAAAGGTATGTCCTGCATTAGCTAATTTGGTGGCCCTGTCTTTTGGAGGGACCATATGTAAAAATGTAGTTTAAAGATGTTGGTATTGTACTCACTTGATATGTATTACTAGATAAAATTGTTTTAAATGATGCACAGCAAACCTTTGGGCCAAGTGATGCACCAGCATATGAGTATCTGGTCTCTGGAAGTGATAGGTGCAGGTGTACTTACAGAGTGTGGTCGGGTATGGGGAGTCAGTAAGGGTCAATAATGGCCCAACAGCTACAAATTTAGGTAATCAAGGTGCGCTGACTTGCTTTTCTGACATTTCAACTACATCTCACAATCACCCTTAGGAAGTTTGCTCAGTTGTCATGGAGGTAGCACAGTTGTCATCATGTGACTTAAATACATGTAAACACCTCGGTCACATGAGTGCAGCTGAAACATACCCATGACAACAGACCAAACTCCATCCATGCACTTAAAAGTTCCAGAAAAGGCTATTGAATTGATCTTGAGTTGACTGTTTTGTTGTTGTTTTTTGGGGTTGTTTGTTTGTCTGTCAAACTACTGTTTCCAACATTTATGATTTACCACATCTAAGTTTGGTTCCTGTAGACAAGGCCTCGTTATCATCATAGCAAAGTGGCCAAATGGAAAAATCTCGTAAGGGGGCTCTTGAGTTAAGATTGTCATGTTGGTACTGGCAGTCTGAGCCAAAGAGCTTGTGCCTAAACGGAGAACTGATCATGGTTATGAACAGTCCATGATGGTACTGTATTCACAGAACCTCAATGAACAGATGTAATTGATAACATTTTCTTTCATAAGTTGCAACACATTACCTGACAGTGTTCTCAACACTGCTGAACCAGTGGGACAAAATGATTTATGACAGCTACAAGATTTCTCTGTGCGCTACATGCACATCTTAATTGTTTTTTGGCTGTCTGACCAACACACTTAAGTTTATAAAAAGGGAAAGCTGTGCTGAGAGGCTTTCTTCTTTATCCTGCATCACTTTCATCTTCTTTCTGCCTGCTTGTCCCTTCCGCACGCACACACGCATGCACGCACACACACACACACACACACACACACACACACACACACACACACACACACACACACACACACACACAAATGCAATGCTAACAATGTGAGTCCAGGTCATAAATGTTGCATTTCATTCTCCTGAGATTTGAAGTAATGTTTTGTTTGAGTGCTTTTCTGTCATGTTTCTTTTTGAGTGGCTGCCTGAGTGCCATAGGATTGTCCCTGTGTCTGTGTGCATACATCTGTATGTGCGCATGTGTGTCATAAAGAAGGTTGAGTGCGGAACAGCTACTTTAGAAAGAAATACAACTCTTGTGATATGCAGTCCATGGACGACTTGCCACCTAATTAGAACAGCACAAACCTTATGTAGCACTTGTATTCCTATATATTACAGCAATAGGTATGCTCTAGGCCAGATCTAGGTTTGATGGGAATGGTGAGCAAAACTAACAAATTAGACCAGAGACCCAGGACTTAAAATACAAAAAGCTGGCACTTTACTGAGATATAGGATAAAACAACTCATACAACAATCACGCACAAATTTAATAATGGTCTTCTGCAGATAACCACAGATAAGCAAATCTCACTTCTTTCCCTTCTCTAGTTAAGAATAGTTGAGATAAATTGTTCAGGATTAGTATAGTCAGGTAGGTTAGGTTAGACTAGACCAGTCTTTATTCCTAGTTTGATCTCTTTTATATTTTATTGTAGATTAAGTGCATTACAGGTATTTTTTTACAGGTAAGATGTAGAATTCACCTTTTCAGTCATCAGAAATTCAAGTGACATTACATATCAATCACCATAATGTTGACAGTCTCAAAATAAAGTTCAAGGTACAATGGAATGCTTTCAGAGTCCCCTTTTTCATGTTTAGTCCATGTCCAATTATGTATCTCAGTTTCAGTTCTCTGAATGACAGGGGAAAAAGTCTCTCCTGCTGCACTGGCAATAAGATAATTCTTATTAGCCCAACTTTACTTAGTGGTTCTTCTCACTGGCACAACAGGGACTTAAACAGTTCTCAGGTGCGTATTCCGTGGGTTTAGGCTTGCCATCTGATATCTCCTGTGAGGTGTGCTGCTTCAGGTGCCCCCACACACAGAAGAAAATGTGTAACTCCAAGGCAAAAACACTCAAAAGAAGAGGTAGAACAGAAAAAAACTGACCTGTGTATAACAGGCCACACAGTATCACACATCTCCATCAATATCACAGCAAAACATCAAAAAATACATCAAATATTATAACTGCCAAGGGAATATGCTATTGCATGTCCAAGAATTAACCTAAAACAGCAGCAGAGCAATTATTTTCCCTCCTGCCATCAGCACGTTTTATACAAGGATGTCTCAATTTTTCACATGAAATAAAGCTCAACATATCAAGTAAAAGTCCTCTTTGACATTTGATTTATTTATAAGATGGAAAATAACAGCCGTTTGACTTTTATCTTTTCAGTGTACAGTTTGTTTTTTTTTTGGCTCTTCGCTAGTATAATCCCACGCACATTACAAAGTTGAAATTCTTCACAACACCAGCCGTTTATCAACTTCTTCTGGGTTAAACCTAGCATTCATCTGTCTATTACTCCACATCCTGCTGGTTTTCCTTGCTGCTATTTCTCTTCCTTTCTTTCCCCACTCTGTGACCTTATAGACAGTGAGTACAGAAAGTTCAGAGAGTGCTGTCACCTTCTCTGCGGAACTGAATAGTCGCATTGTTTGACATGGCCTGGTGTCTGTGTTGGACAGCTGGAAATCAGATCTGACTTTGTAGGTGTCAGCACAATTGCTGGCTTCAAAAGTTTACTTTCCAGACCAGAATTTGAATAAAACAATGACAATTGGTGGGTCAACTTTTTCTTCAGGGCATAAAGGGAGTGTTAAGCAACACAGTTTTATTTCTTTGTTTCTGTGTTATGTTTTTCTTTGTTATCGCTGGGACTAATGTGTGTGTTTGAGTTTTCCCCTCCAGTGTGGCAGTGGAGGTGTGGCCAGGCTGTTTGGTGGGGCAGACGGTGCACTTGAAACTTATCTACACATTATCTCTCCTATTTAAGCAGCATGCCGGAGCTGTCCCGGAGCGAGATTGTTCTCAGCTTTATGCTAGACTTTCCAGCCATTTGTCTCGAGTGTTGGTACCAATCCTAGCTCCTAGTGCCTGGGTGTGTTTACTCCTAGCCTAGTTCATGAGTAGCTTGTTTGTTTTTTCCCTGGCTTGTTTTCTAGTAGTTTGCTTGTCCCTAGCCCTTGTTCCTAGTTTTGCATTTTTTTCCAACCCGCTTGCCACGGTGTAGTTGAATGTTTGTTTAAGGGCTGTTTTTGTGTTTGAGATTGCTTTTTTGTTTGTAGTTATTTATACTATTGTATAGGGTTTTTGTTGTTGTTAAATAAGCTGTTTATGCTTAAAAAGCTCCCTTAGTTCCATGCTTTGTTCCTGCCCCCTTGGGTCCTATTCTAAAAACTCTAAACCTAACAGGGAGCTGAAGTCTAACATTTCTTACAGTATCTTGTTTGCTTACCATAATATCTGCAGTCTGTCAACGATGACAGATCAAATCTATTACACCAGCCCATGGTGCATGTATCACACAACGACTTTTGAAGTCAAGGGTCACCAACTAAGTATTCTGCAGAAAAAAATGCAAGGAAGTCAGACCCACACATACGCACAACAACAGCAGGCCATCATTTCTACTTACACACAGACCCATACAATTCTGTACAAGAACCAAAGACACTATCAACATGCAAAAGAGGTAGGCAGATGTGTTACCACTATATAAAAAGGAAGTTTTTCCTTGCCACTGTCACCAAGTACTTGCTCATGATGGGATTGTTGGGTCTCTGTAGATAAAAAAGGTTGGTCTGTACCAGCTCTATATGGAAAGTGTCCTGAGACAACTTTTGTTGTAATTTGGTGGTATATAAATAGAATTTAATTGAAAACAGCATTTAGGCTTGAGTCTGACTAACAGTGAATGCATAGAACATCCAATAATATAACTTTACCATACTTAGTCTAATAGAAAAAATAAATCAACATTCCACATCATCTCATTCAACATTCCACACTGTGGATTCTGTCTTGGCCTCTTACCAAAAGGAATGGATAAGATAGTGACTCCTATTTTTTCCGTTAATTGAGAAGTGAGAAATATATGGCACCTTTGAAAAAGATTTCTAGACTACTTTCAAGGTAGCAAGAAGACAGGTGACATAGTTTGACTTTTGGATAGGATTTGCCTTTACGTAGTAGCTAGGCTAATGTTTCAGTTTTCACAGTAGCCCAATGCAAAAGATTCAAATCTGTCTTGCCTTAAAAAATATGACCACAAAAGTTTGGGTTGACTCTCCTGGGCTTTCCTCCTTCTCACCCACGATGTTGAAAGATGATAGTCAGTACTTAGTATTAGTTAGCTTAACTCTACTTTGAACTTTGAATTGTATAAAAAAACAGAGAGAACTTGCATGTAGCTGGTGTAACAGGCCACTGATGAATGGCATTTGAGTGAACCAGGATAGGCAGGCAGCATATAAGATTGGGAGGAATTTGAATGTAACATGGCATGTCATAACAAAACTGAGAGAATTCTAGAGTATAGTTTAACCGGCACGTTAGGTCTGCCCCACCACTGGGGGCCACAGTACTGTCCTAGCAGCGTCCCCGCTTCCTTCGGTCACCCACCGGTAGCGAAGCTCCCAATCAGTGCCATTAGCAGCACATAAATGCGGCGGCACACCAGCAGATATCTCTCTTTCCCTCTTATGCTGCTGTTTCCGTGTGGTGCTGTTACACTTCAGAAAAGACAACGGTGACGCCGTCCGTGAGCCTGTTCACCATGGCTGGTCAATTTGAGCGCTGACCGTGTGTTGTACAGCCAAGGTAATTTTATTATTGTGTAGTAGTGTTTCAGTGAGCAACGTAGAGATCGCAAGATTGCCTAACCCGTGTTTCACTGCTGCAAGGACAGAAACCACTGAGGCCTAGCTGCTGAACAATCTTCCTTCAGTTTTTATGTTTTTTTTTATGTCATATGGTCTGTGATGTTTTGCATTACTGAAGGAGATTAAAAACAAAGGAACACCCTTTTTTATCAACTCAAAACCACATCTCTGTTCAATTCTTTGTGAAGTTTACCTGTGTGGTCAAAGTGCTAATTAACTATATGATGTATTCCCTGGGTGAAATCCCCGGGGTGGAGTTGTCGGGTCGTTAACTCAGAGTTCAGTCAAGACCTTATTGTGTTACAATAGTATTCAGAGTTGGATGCTACCCTCCACTCAGTAGTAGACAACCAGGCTATTCGCCTCTTGCAACAGCCCCATTGCCAGAACAGGAAGACCTCTCATCTGTCCCATGTAGCAAGGTTTGAAGTGGCGAACACCTGAAGACACATTAACATGCTGTTGCTTGCTAGCTAATTAATAAATGTTAGCTCCATGCCCGTAAAAGTTAAAGATTGTTTGATTAATAAATGTCATCATATTATTGATTGCAACTGGTTGGTTCAAGCTTATTTGAGTTCATGTCTTTTTTTTTTTTAACAGGATGAAAACATGATTGGATTTTGATACAGGAATAAAAAGGTTGCGCAGTATGATGGGATATGAACTAAAATGTAACGGGCTAGTGGAGGACCCAGTTGCAGTGCCAGCCGATCTACGGGGAACACAGGGAGACGGACAACTGGGGTAACACTGTGCCGTGCTGAGCAGAGGACCAGCTCAGACGGTACTGTAATGAGGGCGGATTAAACACGGAAATCACTGGTGGAGTTCAGCGTGCTTGAAACCACTCTCAGAGGAGGAATATGCTCTTCAATACCACCGTGATGGTGAGATCTGCACACCCACAGACACAGGGATTTGACAGACGGAGTAGTCAGGAACAGGCAAGGTCGAATAACAGAAATCAGGTTGGAATGAAATGCTGGAGAGTCTGGCATGACGCATGGATAATCTGGCAACTGGAAAGAATGACAACTCTGCTTAAATACCCTCCTGATGAGTCTAATAGGCTAGGTATGCAGGTGAGCAGGTATGGGGCGTGGCTGAAGAACTGCAGCAACAGGTGTTGTGCTGGGCTGGACTGTGACACTAAAAGGCATTTTTCAATTCATCTCGACTTTAATGAGGGTCAGACCCACCAATTCCCCCCAGGAATTTAAACCCCTGTTCCAGACTTTATTTCAAACCTTTTTACCTGGAATTGAATTCAAGATCCATTTGAGCTGAGGGTGAGTTTCTAACATATGGTAGTTAAACTAATAGTAATTCCAAACCCAAAATAAGTAAAACTAGTTGGATGGATTTTTAAATTTCACATGATGCCTTTTGCTTTTAGTCGTTGCCACCTCTCTTTCTTTTATAAAAGACTTTGACTCAGTGCTCTACATATATGGCCAGATAAATCCACAAACAGGAGCCAGAGGGAATTTTTAAGTTTTATTACAGCTACTCCAAAGGGCTGTGGTACGTAGCCTGTTGACAAAGAGAGATTGATCATGTCGAATAAGGAAGAGTCAATTAAAGGTAAAACTTCTTTAAGCAGCTTTTTTGAGATGGGGTCGAGAATACAGGTTGATGATTTTGATGATGAAATTATTGAAATTAGTTGGTGAAGGTCGACAGGTGAAAAACAGTCTAAAACTGAAACAGGTTTAATAACGATTTCCACCATTTCTGTGTTTGAAGATAAATCAGTACCTGTTGATGGCAGGAGGTGATGAATTCTGTCTCAAGGCTCCAGGGCCTGATGGTGTCAGCCCCAGGGTGCTCAAAGCCTGTGCCCCCTAGCACCTCTGTGGATTTATTCACCATTTCTTCAGCATGAGCCTAAGTCTCCAGAGGGTCCCCATGCTGCGGAAGACGTCGTGCCTCGTTCCTGTGCCAAAGACATCACGGCCCAGGGCCTCAAAGGACTACAGACCTGTGGCACTGACCTCCCATATTATGAAGACTCTGGAGAGACTTGTCCTGGAGCAGCTCCAGCCCATTGTCAAGCCACTCTTGCACCCCCTCCATTTCGCCTATCAGCCCCAACTTGGAGTTGAGGACGGCATCATCTACCTGCTCAACTGTGTCTACGCCCATCTGGACAAGCCGGCGAGCACTGTGAGGGTCATGTTTTTTGACTTCTCCAGTGCATTCAACACCATTCATCCATGTTTAGTGGGTGACAAGCTGACAGCGATGCAGGTGGACGCCCCCCTGGTGTCCTGGATTGTGGACTACCTGACTGGCAGACCACAGTATGTGTGCCTGCAACACTGTGTGTCAGACAGAGTGGTCAGCAACACTGGGGCTCCACAGGGGACCGTTCTCTCTCCCTTCCTCTTCACCCTCTACACCACGGACTTCAATTATTTCACAGAGACCTGCCACCTTCAGAAGTTTTCTGATGACTCAATAGTACGCAATAGTTGGATGTATCAGCAAGGGCAATGAGGATGAGTACAGGGCTGCTGTGGACAACTTTGTCACATGGTGCGAGCAGAACCATCTGCAACTAAATGTGGTAAAGACTAAGGAACTGACAGTGGACCTGAAGAGAACCAAGGCACTGGTGACCCCTGTTTCCATCCAGGTGGTCAGTGTGGACATTGTGGAGGATTACAAGTACCTGGGGGTACCTATTGACAATAAACTGGACTGGGCAAAGAACACTACCGCTCTCTATGTCCCTTTTTCCCAAGGCGACTGAGGTCCTTCAACATCTGCCGGACTATGGACAGGATTTTTTATGAGTCTGTGGTGGCAAGTGCTATTCTCTATGCTGTTGCGTGCTGGGGCAGCAGGCTGAGGATGGCAGACGCCAACAGACTCAACAAACTGATCCGCAAGGCCAGTGACGTTGTGGGGATGGAGTGTGACTCTCTGACGGTGGTGTCAGAGAGAAGACTGCTGACTAAGCTATGGACAATCCTGGACAACGTCTCACACCCACTTCATGATGTGCTGGCCAGGTACAGGAGTACGTTCAGTGAGAGACTCATCCCACCAAAACTCAGGACTGAATGCTACAGGAAATCATTCCTGCCAGTGGCCATCAACCTATACAACTCCTCCCTCTGGATGCCCCCTGAACTTTTCACTTATGCTGTTACATATTTGACTAAATTCAACTTGCACATCCTTTTGTAGCCAAACTTAATTTGCACATCCGTTTGTAATACTTTGTACATCCATATGTATTACTTTGCACGTTGCTTTGCACACCCATTTGTATATACTGTTTATTTTTTCTCAGTATATATATATTGTTTTATATTCTGTTCTATATTTTGTGGTATATTTTGTTTTAATATATATATTCTCAATATAAATATTAAGTCAAGTGTCATATGCAATGAACCTGTAGCACTATCAACCAGGTAGTCAATTTGGGAGGAACTTAAGTTAGCATTGGATGGTATAGGAATTTTTGCCTGCTCACGGGTAGTCTGGTAATATGAATTCAAAATTTTTTAAATTATCGTCTGATAAAAGAGGATTCTGTGAGGTGACGATTAAGTATTCAATTTCAATGCCAAATGTCAGAACAAGGTCAATGGTCTGGTTAAAGCAGTGAGAAGGTTTATGTACATTCTGACGTAAGCAAAGAGTCTAATACTGATGTAGGGGAATTAGGTCATTAAACCTTTGGGTTTGGGGTGCATCTGACAACAACTGAAATGAAAAGTATTATTTACTTGGCACAATAATGAGAATGGATATGAATAATGAATGATACGATGAATAGTATGGATTATATGATGTATAATAAACTGAATGAAGAAGCTATAGTTGGATAATAAAAGGAATGAGTTTGGCAATAGTGAGAAGTAGTTTTGAAGAGAATGAGGATGCGAGTGTTAATTTCTTGAATTAATGACTAAGTGAGTCTAATGAGAATTGAGATTATTATAGCCTATTTTTTAAGAGATTACTGGTAACATGCCAGGCATTGCAAAATTCAAGAGAGGGGACAAAACACAAAGGCACAGCACAAGAGGAGCACTGGGGTGTTTTGGAAAAACAATAGTTATTTACTAAACTTTTCCATCTTTTTGGTAATGCACTTTTTTCGCTTTTTCCTCCTCAGACAGTTATTCCACACCAAACTGTTAGGATCCTGCCTTCCTGTCTCTCTGCCCTTTTCCCTGTGTGTGTGTGTTTGTCTGTTCACCCATTCTGGCGTGGCTGGGCAGCCCCTTACCTGCTGCCAGCTCCACCTCCTTCGACTCACCTGTGTTCATTCTCCCAGATGAGCCTGTGTATTTAAGGAGTGAGCAGTCTTCTCTTCCTTGCCGGATTATTCTTTCATCCTCCCATGTCGGTGTCTGGTTTCCTGGTCAGTAAGTACTACGTCTCCTGTTTCCCCTAGATCTCAGAGAAATTGTTTATTGTCCATTATTTAGTTCCAGCCACTTACCGTGTGCTGTGTTTTTCTTTGTTTCAGTGCCTCCCTGCCGCTTCCACGCGTGCCTCGTTTGTCAAACCCACTTCGTCGGAGCTCCTTTGGTTCATCCACTCCGTTTGAGTGCGTCTTTTGTTTGATATTCATCCACTCCGTTTGAGTGCCTCTTTTGTTTGTTTCTTATCCACTCGTTGAGTGCGTTTTCTGTTTCCCGTTTGTTTTATAAACTGTTATAAACTGTTTTACACAAATCCTGTCTCCGGGTCTGCATCTCTTGGTCCTAATACTTTGCAACTATATGCTATACATAGAATCAACACATCAAAGTCTTAATTTGATGTCCCATTGGACAAGACTTACTGGAACTCGGCAAATTATCATCACAGCCATGACCTTATGAATGATCCTCTACTGCATACCGTTGCCCTCAGGCAACAAACCACATTTTTAGATCCCACACTGGCCCTTTTAAAGAATTTTTTTTTTTTTTTTTTTTTTCAAATAATGCTACCAGACACATCTCTGTCCAATGAAATGACCATTTGAAGTAGGCGTGGCCTTTTGTTTGTGCGTAGAGCAGTCCTTTCAGGAAAACAAGCCGCATGGGACACATTGCCACCAATTGGTAAGATAAATGTCACTTTATAACCTGTTTAAATTGAAATAACTTCATACAAAAAAATATGTGCATGTGCATGCGTGTGCAAGGAAGCATGTTTGATTGTTAGATTACTTATTTTGTTTTTATTTATGTACTAAAACTGTGGTTTTTCATTCGTTGCCTCAGGGCAACATTGTGCAGTTAGCCCAATTTTGTTCATGCAATATAATGCATTAGCATGTGTGTGCATGGGGATGTGTTTGTATGCATAAATGATCATAGTCAATGTTTTTCTTTTACAATCTACTGATAATGTTACAGGACATGGATGCAAAGACATTTTATGGAAGGAAGCAGCAGGAATGTGAGGTTAGGGCCATTCCCACAGACAGTGAGGACAGTGAACTTGACAGTGACAGTGAGGAAGTGGACCAGGAGGAATGGATCCCTGAATCAGGTTTGAAGGATACTTGGTAGCTCAGGGGTCAGTTAGGGGTCAGTTGGTAAAGTAACTGTAACTGTGTGTGTGTGTGTGTGTGTGTTGCATTTATTTATTTCTAATATGTGCTTCGTTTCTCTTCTGTTCAGGAGAAAACCAGCATCAAGGTAGCGAGTCTGACACAGAGGAAGAGCAAGGAGATGAAAATGAAGAGGTGGCTGAAGTGTCTCACCTCCCAAGATGGAGAAAACTCCACAGCACCAACACTGATGTCTACCCAGAATGGCAGGGCCAGCTGCCAACAGCTGATGACATCATGTCCCCCCTCCAATACTTCAGAGAGTTCTTCTCTGAGGAGATTCTTCACGTTATTGTAGATGAATCCAATATCTATGCAATTCAGTGTGACCCCAACAAGCCCCTCAACCTTACCACCAGTGAATTAGAGCAGTTCCTGGGCACTGTGGTCTACATGTCCCTCTTTGGTCTGCCAGCAACCCGGATGTTTTGGAACAAAGCCCCCCGAGTGTCCCAAGTAGCAGACACAATGACCCTCAACAGATGGGAAGCCATCAAGAAATCCCTCCACTTCAACAACAATGAGAGACAGGAGGAAAATGACCCCCTCTACAAAATACGTCCTCTGATCACTCACCTGACATCCAAACTGGTCTCCATCCCAATGAGTGAGAAGCTGTCCGTAGATGAGCAGATGGTGCCCTTCAAGGGAAGACACAGGTTGAAACAGTACCTGCCATCAAAGCCAAAGAAGTGGGGCTATAAGATTCTCATCTTGGCAGGATCTGATTTTGTACCATACAATCTTGAGATCTACACTGGGAGAGTCAACCAACCTCCTGAGCTGGCAGATGTTGGAGCTAGTGGAAACATCGTCCTCCGCCTGGCCCAGCCAATTCCCAAGGAAGAAAACTACAAGATCTTCTTCGACAATTGGTTCACTAGTGTCCCTCTTGTACTCACACTGGTTCAGCAGGGAATTCGCTGCACTGGCACTGTTCGTGCCAACCGATTACCTGGGGTCAACCTGAAAAGCGATGCTGATCTGAAGAGAGCAGGACGTGGGGCATTCGAAGAGAAGATGGCCCTGGTGGGAGAAACCACCTTGCATGTTGTCAAGTGGTACGACAACCGCTCTGTGACCCTTCTGAGTGACCACACTGGAGCCAATCCTGTCACCGAGGTTGACAGGTGATATTATTTTCTATTATCTTATCATATTATCTTCTTTCTGAGAAATAGATGATCTGTTTGGTTTTAGCATGTTTCCAAATGTAAAGCACAATATAAATAAATAAGTAAATAAATAAATAATCTGTTATTATTATTACAGGTGTTATCGCAAACAAAAAAAATACATCAAAGTCCCCCGTCCTGCTGTGGTGCAGGAGTATAACCAGAGCATGGGTGGGGTGGACCTGCTCGACTCACTGATTGCACTCTACTGAATCGAAGTAGTGGTACCACCGGCTGGTGTTCCACTTCCTGGATATGATCATCACTACCACCTGGCTGCTCTACCGAAGAGACTGTGAAGGCACTGGCATAGAGAAGAAAGACCAAATGAAGCTCTATACCTTCAAGTCATATGTCGCAGAGGGCCTCTGCAAAAGTGGGAAGAGCCTGGAGAAGAAGAGAGGTCGTCAAAGCCTGTCCATTGCTGCCGCATACGAGGAGAAGAGGAGAAGAGGACCCGCAGCTCCCATTCCAGTCCCAGATGTCCGTCTGGATCAAACAGCCCACTGGCTCATCATGACTGGGGACAAGGGACGATGCAGGGTGTCACGGTGCAACGGTACACCGAAAGCCATGTGCCGTAAATGCAATGTCCACTTCTGCTTCACCCCCGAACGCAACTGCTTCCTGAAGTTCCACACTGAATAAAAAATCGAATCAGGTGTGTCAGACACTGGAGGGCTTAGGGGTCAGTTAGAGGTCAGTCCATAAAGTCAATGTGTGTGTGTGTGCATGCGTGATCGCAACTGTTCACAATGTGTTTGCAATAAATGGCTTGTTTATTTGAATGTTTTATTTGTTGAGTGGTTTGTTCAAATAAAATCTTGAAAAACATGGATAACATTGTGTATTTTCCTTGTTCCACTAATATAACTTATTTTAGAAAACCTTGGTGTTTTATTACCCTTGTCGCACATTGTTGCCTTGAAGCAACAAACTAATATTTGTTTGGGGGGAGGTTGGGGGTCAAATTTTATGATTGATGTATGATCAGGGACCCCGAAGCTCCCCCAAAATAGGGTGTAATATTTTTTTCCCCCAAAAATTAAAAAGTCGTGCAGTAGAGGGTTAAGAGTCAACGTGCCCCACTCCATACGCTTTCCAATGCAATGCTATAGGAGATGTCCTGTTTTTAATAAAATGTTTTTGCTTAAAACAACCTAGACAACAGTGGTCCAACTTGCTGGATGGGTAACAGACTATATTCTGTTCACTGAAAATGTTTGGCTCCTGAGAAAGTACCATGCAACCAGTGGTCTTATCTTGCCTGCAGGAGGAAGATAGGGATTACATATTTCTTCAAGAAAGAGAAGGATAGCTTCTAAAGCCAGCTGTCTTTCAGTTAAGTCTACTCTTGCCCAGCCTGCTGTTAACGTAGCAGTACAATAGAACCATCGCTATCTGAGCTTGAGAAAACTCACCACACATCAAACACTTCCGAAGAGATACTATTGTCTGGGTAGAGATAGGTTAATAATAGTGTGTTACTGTAATCTTTATCGGTTGAAAGACCAGTGCCATGGCTGATGAACATTGTTTTTATATAGGGTTCCTGAATAATAAAGGGACAGTTATTGTGTCTTTCTGCAAAGGTTAGGATCTCCTCTGTTTTGTTTTCCCACTCCCCCCCCACCACCTTGTTGACAGAGATGTTTGAATCTCATCCCCATATTGTGTCTTATTTCTCTGTTTAACTGCTGAATTCTTGCATGATATAGTCACATCTTGCCCTCTCTCTCTCACTCTCTCTCTCGCTCTCTCTCTCTCTCTCTCTCTCTCTCTCTCTCTTATGACTGCGTTCACCGTTGTGTTATGCTGATACCAAAACCTGACATTTATCTTAACAGTGATCATTCAGACAACTGGAGAACACTCAAACACTAACCTGCCATTAATCAATTGGAATAGGTGAAATACATCAAACAGCAAAACATAAAGCACTGCATATCACCAGAATACATATTTAAAATGTATTAGTGTACCACCACATGTCCTGTCTGCCTGGAAGCTCTTTGTTTTGTGAATGGTAGCTGTGTCCTCCCATGCACACCAACAGCCTGATAAGGTCACTCTCTTCAGCCTTGGCTTCTTTTTAAAGAGCCTCTATTTGACTGGCAGCTTACATGCAGTTGCTAATGTGCAATTTGTGTAATATGTGGTGAAAGGTCAGGGTGGGAAGTGAGTGTATGTGTGTGTGATTAGATGGATGACACTACATCTGATTAAGTGACAGTGAGTCATTGTCAATCTGTGTCACCCATTACCATGCAAACCTCTGTTTAATACACTTTACACTTGCTGGTGCCCACTAGCGCCAGCAAATGTAGTTAACACATACCAATGGAAAAAAAATAGGCACAACTGAATGAAGCTGAAAACAGCTTTGTAGTTGTGATGTGAAGAGCAAGAGGAGTCAGCAGCCAGCGTGGGCGAGGCTGGGTGTATTGGTTGCGAATTCCCCGGCCCCCCAAATTAACCAGTCCCTGGCTGCCCTTGTGTCACCAGCAGGGTCAGCTTTAGGACCAACCAGCTGCCCTAGCAGGAACTGTCGGACAATGGATGGGTTTTTCCTTAGAACACACAGTGCAATGGCAGTTCAGACAAAACTAGCCAACACTACAGCTATCCTTTCACTCTACCTTGCGGCTCGTCTCCTCTCTTCTTTCACTAGCTGTAAATGGGCAGGCTGTAGCAGCAGAAAAGGTGATTGCTTCACTTTGGGTGGCAAGAGGCCACCTGTGGCTGGTGCAGTCAGCTGACCGTAGCTTTCTCACAGGGCTGCCAATTGAACCCGCCGCCATATTCGGATTGGGGGCGCTAACAATGCTTCAACAGGCCCAGGAAGCCAAGCGCTATGCCAGTGAGCTCTCAGGCCATTAGCCTACCCGCAAAGGAGCCTTCACCCTCGGGCCCCTTCATGTCAAGCTTTGCCACCACAGCCTGGTTGGGGCCCATGAGACCGTAGGCAGCACCTGGTTCGCCAACGTGAACATGCATTCCAGCAACAGAGCGGTAGGAGAGGGGCCAGCTGGCATCGGGGCCGACAGCCTCCAACCCGCTCCTGACAATGTGCCGAGCCCCAGCTACTCAGGCCCCCTATCCAAAACGAGTTGAAGCCTGGGCAGCACTAGGGGCCAATCCATGGGTCTTTTCCACCATGACCCAAAGATATCGACTGCTTTTTTTCCACAAACCTGCAACCTGAAGAGGTGGCAATGCTCCTCTCCAAAGGTGCAATCAGGGAAGTAGAGAAGGCCGGCCATTAGGCAGGTTTCTTCTCACACTATTGTCTGATTCCCAATTGTCAAGTCTTAGACTTAAGACGCTTGAACCGGTATCTACGACCCCTCCGGTGTAAGATTCTTACACTCTCAAGGGTACGCCAGGCCATAAATCAAGGCAACTGATTTGCCATAGTCGACCTTGAAAATGCCTACTTTCTTGTACCAATTTGGAGAGGGCATTGGTGCTTCCTTTAGTACCAATCTTGGGGCAGAACCTACAAGTTCATGGTCCTCCCTTTCAGAATCTCTCTGGCACCCCGCACATTCACAAGGTGCATAGACGCAGTCCTCGGACCCCTTCGTCGACACGGCCTCAGGGTCCTCAATTATCTGGACAACTGGTTGGATTGTGCCCAGACACAACAGATGTGCCACGACCATGTTTCCAGGCTGCTGCTGCACATCAAGAATTTGGGGCTGCAGATAAATGAAAAAAAAAAAGAGCAAGCTGGAACCATCACAGGTTACTGAGTTCCTGGGTATGACTCTGGACTCCATAAGGGCTTCCCTCTCCCACATCACGACATATCCTGCAGTTCCTGCGAGAGCAGCTGGACCAGGGAAAATGGTCCAGCTACCACCCTCAGAGGCATGGTAGCTGCGATTAAGGCTTCAAGAGGAGGGAACCATAGCCTGTCGGGATGCTGCTGTGCCCTCATGTCACAATTTCTGAAGGGCGCCGAGCAACAAACAGTGTGGATTAAGTCACCAAGGGTGCCCCCATGGGAAAGAGTGCTGGGGGGTTCTCCAGCATGCTCCATTCGAACCAATCAAGGCAGTCAATCTGAAGTGGCTATCACTGAAGACTGGACAAGACAGGGAATGCTGGAGTTACCCTGCGGCCCAACCTTGCCTTCCTTCCAAAAGTACTCTCCGACACCAACCTGAACCAAACCATCAAGTTCTGCCCATTGCCTCCCACTCAGGAGTATGACAGAACTGGGCATCAGGCCTCTGCCCTATGTCCTGTACTTTTGTCTTATTTGAAGCGCACAAACTCGGTGTGCAAGACAGACCAGCTGTTTGTATGTTTTAAGACGGAGCACTTGGGCAAACCGCTGTCAAAGTCAAGACTGTCCAGATGGGTTGTAGAGGCCATCCAACAGGCCTACACAGAGACAGATGGGCCAACTTTACCAGGGCTCCATGCTCACTCAACTAGGGGCATGGCAACCTCATGGGCACTATGGCGAGGTGCTTCCTTAAAGGAGATCTGCGAAGCAGCCAATTGGTCAACGCCCTTGACTTTCGCAAAATACTACTTTTTTAACATAGCAGGTAGCCCATCCGTTGGAGAGCAGGTGCGAGCTGCACCCCGGCCCTGAAATGGAGCCTTGTTACTCTTGCTCCCAACACTGAGGCCCAAAGTGCTTTCAGTTAATCCCTTGTTTCAACTCAACCAGCCTTGCGCCTGGCAGGCAGGTCTGAGTCTCCCTCAACCCCCTGCTATACCCTTGCAACTTGTGGGGTTGGCAGGCCCAGGTTAGCGACTGGCAACTGAGCTGAAGGTTGTTTTGCTTTGTCTTCCAAACAATGAGGCCCCCAAGGGGCTCCCAGTTAATCTTTTGTTCAAAGTTTTGTTCTGAGTTTCTTTCACTACTCCTTTACACCCTTGAATCTTGTGGGGTTGGCAGGCCCAGGTTGGTGACTTGCCACTCGTGGTATCTATCTATCTATCTATCTATCTATCTATCTATCTATCTATCTATCTATCTATCTAT
Source organism: Chaetodon trifascialis (assembly GCF_039877785.1). NCBI lineage: Eukaryota > Metazoa > Chordata > Actinopteri > Chaetodontiformes > Chaetodontidae > Chaetodon > Chaetodon trifascialis. The sequence continues at coordinate 3,402,438 of NC_092060.1, forward strand.
CTATCTATCTATCTATCTATCTTGCACTTGGTCTGCATGGTCTCCTCATGGGGTGTCTTAAAGAGGTTCCCCATACATGGAATATGTAAAGTGTGGCGATACGATAGAGAACGTTCAATTACAGGTTACACCTTTGTTCTCTGAGTGAAGAGACTATGGGCTCTATTTTCGACTCCGCCACCAGCACGGCACAGGTGCAGCACAAATTCAGGTCCGCTGCGCCGATGGGGCGTGGCGGCGCAGACTTTGGTATTTTCGTGCGCTGTGCCGGCGACACAGCCGAGTCAAATTTCACCAATCACAGCAGCTCCTCACCTCACCTTTAAGAACACTGCTGACCAGGCGCATGGCAGGTGGCAAGTCCGACGCCCAAACTTCTCCCAGGAGGAGACTGACGTCACTTGTGTGTGTGTGTGTGTGTGTGTGTATTTTGTGGTATATTTTGATTATATATATATATATTTTTTTGTTTGTTTGTTTGTTTTATATTTGCTTTTTATATATATAGTTCTCTCTCTTTTCTTTCTTTTCTAATTTTATTCTAATTCTATTCTTGAAAGGAGCACTGCAACAAAAACAATTTCCCCTCAGGGATAAATAAAGGATTTGTAATTCTGATTATGATGTCTAAATATGAGGTCCTTAGATGGTAAATCCTCGCCCTCCTCCTCATCCTCCTCAAAGCAATGATGTACTCCATCTTTGTAGATAACGTTAAGCATTACTATGATTACATTTGTAATTGGAATGAAATGACGTGGGTAATAGACAACGATCATGACTTGCGTTTTTTCCATGTGTCTGTCTCTCTCTGTCTCTCAAGTACTCTGAGATAGATGCAGTATATATGCTCTGTAGGATGCCATGGCTGTTTCTGGTCGGCACAGTGACGCTAACCAATTAGTTCGCATCCCTGTTTCACCTGTGTACATTCGTACATTCTCAGCGCACTTTTACGCAGCCGGCACAGATAGAAATGGTTGAAAATTCCAGCGCTGGTTCATGGCTCATTATGCCGACATCCCCCCCCCCCCCCCCCACTCCACCGCAACACCCATCCTGGCGCACTTCTGTACGCCTCGGTTTACCAAAATACCAAGTGCACCATGCGCCTGCCTGCGCCGGTTGAAAATACTACTGCGCCGGCGGCGCAGCCTGCGCAGCACCGGCGGCGGAGTCGAAAATAGAGCCCTATCTCTTTACCAGGGGCCACTCGGAGATGTGTCAATCAATACGAAGCACTAGTCCCATGCCAACACAGATGTTTTATATGTCACAAAAATGTGGGATTCTCAGAATAAACATAAGGATGGATGCAAGGAGTAAAGAACTGTGCTTTTATTTACAGTGAAAAGAAAATTTAACACATGCGACACCGGAGCACAATTCACAGTTCACTGTGTGGCATCCAAGCACCTCTCCCTCAAGTGCCTTGTTGGCCAGAGCATTATAAGGACTAAGCCCCTCCCCAAGCCCAACCAATTTCCAATTAGTACCCAAAACTGCTATTTCTGGCCACCACACATTCATAAACAGGTTCCACATCAAACCCCCCAACACAATAGAAAACACACAAAAACTCCTTGTACCTAACACTATTTGACCACTTACAACTTGATATTCCTTCTCTCCCCTCCACTCAGAGGAAGATGGTACAGCCAGCACCATTTCACCACCATGGCCACAGGGCTGACCATGGCCACTGCCAGGCAGAGGAGCAAGGAGAGGCATAGACGTCATCAGTTCGCGACGTAGCCAGCAGCTCTGTGAAGGACGCCAGTGGGAAGTGTTGTATGTAAAAAGAGTAGTTTGAATGAAATGAGTCAAACATAAAGCAATAACAGCGCTCTACGTTACCGGTACCAGACTCAAAAGACAAAACTCACCGCCCTGTGGTGGTACTGTGTTTCGACCTGCCTGAGCCTATAGTGGCCTAAGGTATGATGGCGGTGTGCGAGTCCTGCCTCCCCACCCTCTCAAAACTGAGGGAGAGCATCTCCGGTCTGCGGGCTGATCTCAGGGAGAAAGACAGAATCCTCCTGGATTTCTCCACTGTCGCCACGACGCAGGCGAAACATATCGCCTACCTGAGGCGATGCGGCGCTGGTGACCGGAACATGGCGGCCACAAATAACGTCACCCTGCCATGGACGGGCTCGATCACCACCGGTACTCCGGCACCAGCACAGGCCGAGTCCCGCTGGCACCGACAGGGAGCCAAGCCTAAAACATCGGCACCTTCCATTTCTTGCCCTCGCCCCGATGAGTCGCACTGCTTCACCGGGGAGGACGGGGTGAAGGGCCCGGTGAGTTCAACCCCACTCAGGCCGAGGGAGCCCTGGTCGGTGGTGCACTGGGACGCTGGAGCTCGGCCATCTCCTCCTCCACCGCCTCCAGATCTGCCACTGGACAACAGGTTCGAAGACCCAAGACCCGGGATCCGCCAGTCCAACATGGCCGCTCCCCTCCAGCTCGGCCTGGAGCACCCGCGTCGCGACGCCAGCAGGCTCCACCTCGCCACCGCCGCACCCCCAGGGAGCCAGTGGTGCAGCGCAGCTTCCCCTCGATGCTGGTGGTGGGGACCTCCATGGTCAGGCACGTGGCAGTCCTCGGCGGCCGGACCTTCTGCCACCCTGGAGCCCGCGTCACGGAGGTTGCATCCGCCGCTCTCCAACTGTGTGCGGAACACAGACCAGCCTCCACACTGGTCCTGGAGGCAGGCATCAATGACCTTAGAAATCAGCAGTCGGAGGTCCTAAAAAAGGATATCGTGTCGCTGATCGACCGCCTGCTGGACACTGGGAAGCGACTAATTATCTCCGGCCCGCTTCCCCCACCACGTTATGGCAACGTCATCACCAGCCGGCATCGCCAACTGCACCTGTGGCTGAAGGGTTACTGCCTGACACAAGCCCTCTGCTCCACACTCGCCCTCACCCTCACCTACTACATGTTTCACCCACACCATGCACACCTTCCCGGCAGTAACCCCCTCTTCTCCACCGAAGCCTCAGGACATTCACATCATTACATCAATCACTTCACACAGACATTCAAAGCCCAGGACTGTTTTTAGACCCAGCACTGTTTTTACCATTCCTTTAAAACACCGTGATGAGTGCACGTTCAGCACAGCTATCAAATTGGCTGTGCTGAATGTGCGCTCTCTTTTAAACAAATCTTTTATCATAAATGACTTAATTTTAGACAAAAACCTAGATGGTATTCTCCTTACAGAGACATGGCTCGGCATTGACGCACCTGTTGTTCTCACTGAGGCTTCCCCACCAAATTTTAACTTTTTATTCTCTACTAGGGGGGGCAAAAAGGGAGGCGGCACTGCATCTATCACTAGAACTACAATGTCTGCAAATGCAGTTCCTTTTAACAGTTTTACATCATTTGAGCACCATGCCTTTGTTTTTAGCAGTCCTCCTATTCTTTGCATAACGGTCTACAGACCACCCCAGTATTCATCCTCTTTTATCAGTGAATTCTCTGAGTTCTTATCAATCATTCACACCACCTACAACAGGATTTTAATAGCTGGTGATTTTAATCTACACATTGACAACAACTCGGACCCAGTATCCAGAGAATTTTTAAACCTCTTAAACTGTATGAATTTTAAACAGCACGTTACACAGCCAACCCACAGCAGGGACCTGATCATAACTTATGGCCTGTCTGTGGGGGTGTCCTCTGTTGTGGATCTGGCTGTGTCCGATCACTCATGTATGTTTTTTAACATTGCCAGTTTTATTCAGCGGGAGGCACCAGTGAGAATAGTGAGGAAACGCTACCTAACTCCTGAAGTGGCTGCAAATTTTATCCAGATTCTACAGAGCACTCCTGCAGAGATTTTACCAGCACCCTGTGATTTTATCGATGACAATTTTAACAGTAATCTGAATTCAACGCTGGACTCAGTGGCTCCTCTTTTAACAAAAACAATTAGGAAAAAACCTACACCTCTGTGGAGAAATGAAGATATTAAGTATCTGAAAAGAAACTGCAGGAGTGCTGAGAGGAAATGGAGAAAATCAAAACTTACAGTCCACTATGAAATTTTACGTCATCACCTCAAAACTTACAATAACACCATTAAACAGGCAAGAATTTCTCACTTCAAAAAGCTAATCTCTGACCACAAAAATAATCCCAAATTTCTCTTCTCCACAATTGATCTTTTAATAAACAGTAATTTTAACAGACCTCATAACACAATAACAAATACCCTGTGTGAAGACTTTGCAGACCACTTCAGGTGCAAAATTGTTAACATCAGATCCAGTCTTTTATCTCAACAGGTTTTAACTACCAATACGTTTGGATCACAGGTATTACCTGAGGAAACACTGGAGAGTTTTGCCCTGGTTGACGCAAGGACACTTGGTCAAGTTTTCTCCCAGGTAAACCCCACAACCTGCCTTTTAGACCCAATTCCCACACCGTTTTTTGAAACGCTCTTTGGGTTCTTTGAGGAACAGCTGTTATACATGGTGAATTGGTCTCTTCAGACGGGTGTCTTCCCCGCCTCCTTTAAAACGGCGGCGGTGAAGCCCCTTCTGAAGAAGAGCAATTTAGACCCCAATATTCTTAATAACTACCGACCTGTATCCAACTTACCTTTTTTAAGTAAAATTTTAGAAAAACTGGTTTTTAACCAAGTAAATGATTTTTTAAACAAAAAGAACATTTTAGAAAGATATCAGTCTGGTTTTAGGATGAACCACAGTACCGAGACAGCCCTATAAAAGATTCTAGATGATATCAGATGCAACTTAGATAAACACAAGCTCACGGTCTTGGTACTACTGGATCTAACTGCTGCCTTCGATACAGTAGACCATCACATTTTATTAAACAGACTGAGGCACCTGGTCGGCCTCTCAGGTATTGCTTTTAACTGGCTCGTCTCATACCTCACTGACCGACACTTCTTTGTAAGTTGGGATGCATGTTCCTCAGGTACCCATGAGATCAAGTGTGGGGTTCCCCAGGGGTCAATTTTAGGTCCAACTCTTTTTAATCTGTACATGCTACCCCTCGGGGACATCATCAGGAGGCACGGCATCAGCTTCCATAGTTATGCTGATGATACGCAACTGTACATTGCCGTGTCTCCTGATGACACAGGGCCTATTGATGCCCTTTTTAACTGTATTTTAGACATCAAGTCATGGATGGCAGAAAATTTCCTTCAGCTCAATCAGGACAAAACAGAGGTCTTAGTCACTGGTCCTGAAGGCCAGAGAGAGAAACTTTTACCAAAACTACAAGATCTGTAACCAACACATTCTGTAAAAAGTCTGGGCGTGATTTTTGACTCTGAGCTTACTTTTATTCCACACATCAAAAACATAACAAAGATAGGTTTTTACCATCTTAAGAATATAGCCAGAGTCCGCCCGTTTCTCTCTCAGGCCAGCACGGAGGTGCTGATGTATGCTTTTATCTCTTGTCGCTTAGATTATTGTAATGCCCTGCTCTCTGGTCTTCCCAAAAAGAGTATCTCAAATTTTCAATTACTACAGAACTCATGCTGACGAGGACCAGAGGGCAGGAGCACATTACACCAGTTTTAAAATCGCTGCATTGGCTCCCCGTGCGTTTCAGGATAGATTTTAAGGTTCTTTTATTAGTTTTCAAATGTCTTAATGGTCTCGGGCCTTCTTATTTATTTGACCTACTTTTACCATATCAACCCTCACGGACCCTGAGGTCCTCCAGCTCCGGCCTCTTAACCATACCAAAAGTAAGAACTAAAACACACAGGGAGGCGGCATTTAGTCATTATGGCCCCCGACTGTGGAACAGCCTGCCGGAGAACCTCAGGGCCACAGAGACTGTTGATGTCTTTAAAAAGAGGCTCAAGACTCACTTTTTTAATCAGGCTTTTAATTGATATGTTTGATTATCTCATTCCTTTAATCAGGCTTCTTATCTTATATTTTAGTTGTATGTTTTAATGACATGACTTTTTACTATTTATTTCATTTACTCAGTTTATTTATATTTTATCTATAGCTTTCATTTATAGTTTATTTACTATTTATTTCCTTTACTCATCTTATTTCATTCAATGTTCATGTTTTATATGTTGTATTATTTTACTCTATTTTATTTACTTTACTTATTGTCTTATGAACTTTTCTTCTTTTAAATTTTAATTTAATTTAATTTAATTTTATTTAATTTTATTTATTTATTTATTTATTTATTTATTTATTTATTTATTTATTTATTTATTCCAGTGTTTCCTCGGCGGGTCCTCCACACTGAGAAATGTGTCTGATCTGTTGCAGGGGGCGCTGTCCTCGGGCCCTCTTGGCCCGGCTGGTTGGGGGACCTTGGTGTGGGGTCCACCGGTCTGTCGGGCTCGGGTGGGCCCGGGTGCGGATGCCCCCTGTGCTCACAGTTCCTGATGTCTCTCGGTGTGGACGACCCCAAAGGTGATATTTTCCTCAGTCATTAGTGTCCTGCCATGTCTTGTTACCCCTGCTATCGTCTGCAGCAAGAATGTGTGTGTGTGTGTGTGTGTGTGTGTGTGTGTGTGTGTGTGTGTGTGTGTATGTGTGTGTGTGTGTATGTGCGCGCGTGTGCGTGTGTGTATGCATGTAGTTGAGGGTGGGTGTTTGTACATACGGAGGGTGGGAGGGATGGGTTTTTATTGTTGCTTTATTTTGATTTATATTGTCTTTAAATCCTGTGAAGCACTTTGTGTTGCATTTTAATGTGTATGAAAAGTGCTATAGAAATAAAGTTTGATTTGATTTGATATAAGGCAGCTGCTTCAGCTGCTCTGGTTCCAACCCCAGGCACAAAGGAGGAGAGCACCAGCATGGCAGCAGCAGCATTGGTAACTCATGATTGAATAAAGAAACTGAAGATAACTTACCTGGTGTGTAGTGATGGCAAACTGAGGCTTCCTGAACCACCCATTGGTTCGCCAGAAGGTTCACTACCCGAAGCTTCATTCAGTCCTCACTATTGACACCTGCTGTGCAAAGACATAAAAGTAATTTTGCTCATCACCTGAGTGTACACTTTTTCTGTGGTTGTACAATAAAACATTAATCTTTGTCACAGTTCTCTCATACGCACATGTTTATGCTCATTTGTAAAATGTGTTTTTGATTACAGATGCCTGTATGAACACCATAAATAAAACTTTGTTTTTGTGCTTAGTGCAGGGATGTGGGACACAGGAAACTGTTTCATCGGAGTAGTGGATGAGAATGATCATTGGTTTTTACTTAAAAACAAAAGTTTTTTCACTGTGTTGGGACTCAGACGGTTCCTCTTCTTGGAAACGATCTCTCCAGCCTTCGAAAATACCCTCTCACATGGCACAGAAGATGCAGGACAGCATAAGAACATGAGAGCCAGCTGGTAAAGGTGTGGATGCTGGTGTTTTTGTCTGCTCCAGTAAGCAAGGGGATCTTCATTTCTTGTGAGGTTCACCTCTGCTAAGTAACGATCCACTTCCACCGTGGCATCTACTGTGGCACTTGAGCTTCTTCGGGTTTGACTCACTGTTGTATCCAGCAGATGCAAAAGGTCATCAAATAAATGTTAAAAGAAAAAAAAACATTAACAATGACATTAACAAATCACATTACTGCCAATTAATGTTAATTTTGACAAAACAAAGAAACAAACTACTTACTGTTGGTTTCAGATGTTGATGGTGTTGCTGTTGCTGAAGAGGCTGCTACCTGAGCTGGGGTTGTGCCCAGAGGTGGAAAAAGTGCTGAAAAATTGTAATTGAGTAAAAGTATCTTTACTTTGCTTAAATCCTACTCAAAGTAAAAGTAGTACCCATCTAAAAATTTACTCGAGTAAAAGTACAAAAGTACTTCATTTAAAGTGTAATTTGAGTAAAAGTTACTTAGTTTCATTTATTTAATGCAAAAAAAAGGATGAGTCATGAATCAAATCCAGCAAGTTGTTTTAATCAACTTCGAGGCATATTAAGGAAGGACAGTCACAACCTGTACTGTAGTGCAAACTATTTTCAGTTATATTGTCCAACCGACAACACTACAATAATAATAAAGAAAAACCAGAATCAAAGTATTCAAAACACAAAATGCACACAAAATAAAGTGCCCACAGGATCCCACAATTCAAAATAAAATGGCAACAAGATCCCAGTATTCACAATAAAATGCCCGCAGGATCCTGCTATTCACAATAAGTTTGGTTGCAGACAACTCAGAGTTGAGTCAGGAGAGAGGAGAGAGAGAGAATGTGTGCGCTAATGTTAGCTCACAGAGCTAACATTAGCGCCGACGGTGCTAACTTAATGTTAGCAACGGGAGGTACAGTTAGCTCTCAGTTTAGTAATGAAGTTGCTGCAGTCAGTCACCAGGAATCACCTCGGCATTGTAATGATCTCTGTCATCGTTGTTGAAGGCTGTGTGTTGCTCCGGTCCGGAGTTATTCATTGTAAACGTGCTGTTTGTTAGGATGTCTTACTGTTAGCTGCTAATTTGGCAAGATGTTTGCGCAAGCATACTCCAAAACACTATTAAAATTGTCTACAAAACAGCTGTCACAAAAACAAAACATTGTCGACATGAGTGAACACAGCATAGAGCAGGGGGAAGGTGAGTTAATTTGCTACTAAGAAGTTTGTACCTTTAACTTAAATGAAATCCGCGGTAACTGGCTAGTTGTTGTAGCGGCTAAACTAGCATGTCATGATACTGTACTCAAGGGGATCATGTCTGTCATGTCATGTCTTTTTAAACCAAAAAACAAATAAGCCGTTTGGGATGTAAGAGACAAAAACACATGCGCTAACTTACCACCACATGCTTTCGTAAATTGTCTTGAATGCTGAAAGCTCCGTTCTGCCGGGCAGGCACATTTTACACTGCATTATAATGTTGTTGCCTTTTCTGCGTTTGAATGCGAATAAGTCTTCCAAGTTTGGCCAGGGGTTTTTGTGGCTTTCCTCTTCAGAATTTTTATCTTCGTCGGGCCCTTCCTCCTCCGTGATCTCCATATCTTGGTCAGCAACAGCCATCTTCCAACGCGTAGATCCAAGTGAGACAGGGCGCGCACAAGGCAAGATCACACAAATGACTTTCACTTCCGGGACACAGGGGTTTTCCGCCCGCATTTAATTTTTTCATTATCAATATTGTACTCAGTAACGTGAGGGGGTTCAAATGTAGCGAAGTAAAATGCTTGGGTCAAAATGTACTCAAGTAAAAGTAAAAATGACATATTTCAAAAACTACTTAGAAAATTACAAATTACTCATAAAAAGCACTCAATTACAGTAACGTGAGTAAATGTAATTCGTTACTTTCCACCCCTGGTTGTGCCACTGGCGGAATTTGCTGCAGAGTTCCTGATGATGTTTGCACATTCATATTTCAGCCTTGTAATAGCCTCTTGAAGTCTTCCATTACTTAAAAAGCCCAGTTTTTTTAACCTTGGGTCCAATAAGGTGGGTAGTGTCATCACACTTTGTGATTTAACATGTGAGGAATGTGCATTGACCCAACAGAGAAGGTTCTCACTGAGCTGTCTTCCACTGTCTGAAGTGAGGCCTTCTGATTTGCTGATTATGGAGTGGCTCAGCATCTTCAGCAGTGGAATAACTTTGGAAGCAGACACCCTCTTTTCACCAGAGAGCTCAACTGTGGCCTGGTGGAATGGTGGAAGTGCTGCACTCCAAGCAAAACTGTGTGGAGCTCGTCATTGTTATTAATGTAATGACAGGTCACTGCCAAGTATGCCTCCACTTTGATTGAGGTCCACATATCTGAAGTCAGGCTAACAGCTACAGCATTTTGCAGCTGTTCCTTTGCCTTCTCCTTGGCCTCTTGGTATCGTTTCTCCACCATTTGCTTCAAGGCCTAATGGAATGAAATGTAGTTACTATTCATTTCAAACTACATGAGTAACAATAAAAGACTTGATTCACTTACTTTTCTAGTTGGGAGAACATAGGTGGGATCCAACACACAGATGAGCTCCCTAAATCACTCATCCTCCACAATAGAAAATGGTTGAGTGTCTTTAATGACCATGTTCACCAGGGCCTCATCAACCAGTTGCTCACTGGAATCTACAGAGAAAATGAAATACTGGTCAATTGTAAGTACCAAAGACATGCCAAGATTAAAAAGATTATGAATTACTTTGGCTGTTGTCTGGTCTGCTGGAAGGTTGAACATGCTCATGCAGTGCTCTACAATGCCTCAGCATGGAGGGTGTATTGTTGCTGTAAGATCTATCTATCTATCTATCTATCTATCTATCTATCTATCTATCTATCTATCTATCTATCTATCTATCTATCTATCTATCTATCTGTCTCCACTCCACGCCACCTTAAATGCCGACACACCCACAAAGAAGCGCGTATTTTGAACCAGCTTTATACGGAAGTGATACTCGGAATGAGACAGTGACATAACCCACACAAACTGAGGCCTCGTTTGTCATCGGTCATTTCATTTCCACAAGAATGATATAAGCCTCGAATCAGGGCTTCATCTGGCACGCCCACCTTTGCTCCGACGCTTTGAGTCGTTTGTCCCATCATTACTAGAGGAGACAGGCTTGAGCTGAGAGACGTGGAAGGTGGGATGGATCTTCATGGAATCCCGGAGTTTGAGAGTTACTGCCTGTGGGTTCACGATCTTCAGGATGGGAAACGGGCCGATGTACCTAGGAGACATTTTGCGAGACTCAGTCTTTAGGGAAATGTTTTTAGTGGAAAGCCAGATGGACTGACCTGATTTGTAATCTGGGGCAGGGGTCCTGTGGCAATCCACAGCACGTTGCTTAACTCCCTGATAGCGTTCGAGGGCTCTGGTGGCCGCCTGCCAGAACCTCTTGACCCTTTTGATGTGATCGGCCACGGTAGGAACAGCAATCTCGGCCTCCTGTGCTGGAAACAGGGGAGGTTGGTAGCCCAAGGAGGCCTTGAATGGGGAGAGCCCACTGGCAGATGAGGTGAGGGAGTTGTGGGCGTACTCCACCCAGGGGAGAAGAGAGCTCCAGTCAGCAGGGTTATCGGTGCAGATGCACCTTAGGGCTGTCTTCAGGTCCTGGTTGTCACTCTCCATTTGCCCGTTCGACTGGGGGTGGGGCGGGAGGTGAGGCTGACAGTTGCTCCTAGCACCTTGGCAAATGGTTTCCAGACCTGGGAAGAAAACTGAGGTCCACGGTCCGACACAATGTCCGTCGGGATACTGTGCTGCCGGAACACATGGGTTACCAGAAGTTCGGCGGTTTCTAGAGCAGAAGGGAGCTTAGGGAGAGCAATAAAGTGTGCAGCCTTGGAAAAGCGGTCGACTACGGTGAGTATGGTGGAGTTACCTCGGGAGGGTGGCAGTCTGGTGACAAAATCCACCACGATGTGGGACCAGGATCTGCTAGGGACGGGGAGGGGAAGGAGGAGACCAGGCGGTGCTTTGTGCGAAGCCTTGCGGCGTGCGCAGGTGGAACAAGCAGCCACATACTCCTGTGCGTCGGTCTCCAATGTAGGCCACCAAAAGTGGCGACGAAGCAAGGAGATGGTGCAGTTAGCTCCAGGATGGCAGGACAGGTGGCTGGCATGGGTCCACTGCAGCACCTGGGAATGGACAGTATGTGGAACAAACCTCTTGTTACGAGGGCCATTACCTGGGTCCGGATGTTGCTGTTGAGCCTCTCTAATCACCCCCTCAATCTCCCAAGAGAGGGAGGCGATGATACGGTCCTGGGGAAGGATGCTCTCAGGCTCTGTAGAGGCATCAGATGAAGAAAACTGCCTGGACAAGGCATCAGGATTGGTGTTGCGGGACCCCGGTCTGTAGGTTAATGAAAAGTCGAACCAGCTAAAAAATAGAGCCCAGCGGGCCTGGCGGGAGTTGAGGCACTTGGCTGCCTTGATGTAGGCAAGTTTTTGTGATCCGTCCAGACCACAAAAGGCTCCTTCCAGCCAGTGTCTCCATTCTTCCAGGGCCAACTTAACTGCCAGCAGTTCACGGTTGCCCATGTCGTAGTTCTGCTCAGCAGGAGAGAAACGGCATGAGAAAAAGGCGCAGGGGTGCAACCGGTTGTCAGACTTGGCATACTGGGACAGTACCGCCCCCACCCCAGAATTAGAAGCATCAACCTCGACAATAAAAGGTCTCCAGGAGTCAGGTTGGATCAGCATAAGTGTGGAGGTGAATAGATTCTTCAGTTTCAGGAAAGCCTTGTCAGCCTCTGCTGATCAGTCAAACTTCACCTTGGAGGAAGTCAACTTGGTCACAGGAAAGGCTATTTTACTGTAGTCCCGAACAAACCTGCGGTAGAAGTTAGCAAAGCCAAGGAAGCGCTGTAACTCCTTCCGGGTCTCCGGGACCGGCCACTCAACAACAGCCCTGATTTTCTCCGGGTCAGCCTTCAGATTACCCTCCTGAATGATGAAACCCAGAGAGGAAACTGTATTAGTATGGAATTCACATTTTGCGGCTGTAACATACAGGCAGTTTTCTAGCAGCCTTGGTAGAACCTGCTGGACGTGTTTAACATGTTCCTCCAGAGACTAGGAAAAAATGAGGATGTTACACGAGATACACGAGCACGAATAGTTTTAGAGAAGTCTCGGAGCACGTCGTTAATGAGGGCCTGAAAACCAGCGGGAGCATTAGTGAGACCAAACGGTATGACCAGGTATTCGAAGTGACCTAGAGGGGTATTGAAAGCGGTCTTCCATTCGTCTCCTTCTCTGATTCATACCAGGTGGTAGGCATTGCGTAGGTCAAGCTAAGAGAAAATGGTAGCCTGTTGTAGGGAGTCAAAAGCTGAGTTAATGAGTGGCAGAGGATACTTATTGCGGACAGTTCTTTCATTCAACCCCTGGTAGTCGATGCAGGGTCTGAGAGACTTGTCCTTCTTCTCAACAAAGAAGAACCCTGCACCAAGCGGGGAAGTGGAGGGTCTAATGATACGTGCCGCCAGAGACTCCTTGATATATTTCTCCATGGCCTCACATTCGGGACGGGAAACATTGTACAGCCGACTGGAAGGGAGTGGAGCACCGGGAAGGAGATCAATGGCACAGTCGTACGGACGGTGAGGAGGAAGTGACAGAGCCCGCTCCTTGCTGAAGACCTCTTTCAGGTGGTGAATAATTGAAGGCCCTAAAGAAGTGCAGTACAGAGTGTGAAGTTAGTTTGAATGAGAGTGGGTCTCAACAAACATAAACAGAGACACATTGGCCTGCATGCACAAATGTAAACCATGGGTGACTCTAAGTTACCAAGAGCCATGTAGAGAGAGGGGGTTAGGGTTAATCCTTTCTCTCAACTACATGTGTTATACCAATAAAGGCATCAGCTACTTTGAGTTTTAAAGTTAATGTTTTGAAAAATCTGTGCAGTGGTTAATTTAACGCTATTAGGCTAACCTACTTCAGTGGATGATGCCAGCCAATCCTTTGTAATGCCCTGGCAACAAGCTAACATAAATTGCATCAATACTAATGATACAGCCGTAAAGATTACATTCATTCACTGCTTCATCTTCTTAGGATTAGGTTTCAATGTCAGAGCTTTTCTTTCAGTATCTCCCGCCAATGCTGATGAAGTTATTCTGTAATAGCATTTTCTAATTGCACATTTTCACATTTGTAATACATAAAATGATACATTTTGCCTTTCATGTGTGCTGTGTATTTGGCCTTTGGTTATTTTTAAAAAAGAATCAGAAAAAAAGAATCACTATTAGCCTATTATAAATAATTTTGGTGTGGCTCATGTTTTGGGAACACCTAAATAAACAATATTGGTGTATTGTAAAACTGTTGCGTTGCTAAAGTTTTAAAAAGGAAGAAAAAACTGTGGCGCATGCATAGGGTCTGAAACTGCTGTGCTCAGAACTGCAGGGGCTCTTTGGCTCTGCAGGTCAATGAATAATGAACAGGCATGTTTTGAACGGGTACTGCAGTAGTTACTTATTAATTGCTATGTGTAGTGTGTAGAGACAGTAAATGTACACTGCAAAGCCTGATGTATCTGTGATATTATGCCCATTCAATTATTTTATTTATTTATTTATTTTAACTCATTAGCCTTTTTTGAACCTGCTCAGTATTACTGACAGGCATAATAAAATAAAACATCAGCATTTGGAGGGATCAGTAAATTTTTAAAGCTCACTTACATTTTAAAAAAGCACTTAAGATATCTTTATTGTATTAATAACCTTTAAGAATCAGTCAGTACCTTAAAAACTGAAAGAACAAAGATTTTTTTTCCCCATTAGTATAAAGAAATAAATGGTTAATGAAAAATAATAAGGATAGTTAATGTATATTCATTAATAATTCAGACAGAGGAAAAAATGAAACACAAGATGACCCAGTTCTTATTGTAATAATTCTCTCTGTTTCTCCATCTCTCCACACTGCTATAATAACTTCCTGGTTCAGTTCTTTGTTGGTGTGGTGACAGCATTGGCACAGGCGACAGGTCTGCTCAGACTCAAGCCAAATCCTCTGCTGAGCACCAGGAATCAAACCGACATCGATTTGTCCTGTCGCCTTGTGGGAGTGAAACCACGGCTGACAATATCTGCTGTTTCCTGGCGCTGTGACAGACACAGAAACACATTAAAACTAAATACTGCTCAGTTCAACTAGCTGTTAAACACAGAGGTTTTCTATTTATAATGTATCAGGACAGCCCAGGGCCTTATGAAATGCAGCTCTCCAATTATTGTGGTCTGTTTATGATATACAGTTATAACAGAGGTTCAGAGAAGGTTTGGGCGGTGGTATTTCTTTGGGGGCACCAAGGCGTTACTACATGGGTTGGTTGTCCCAAAGTCTTTTACAGCTATACTGTGATCGCTGTAGCATGATGAATGTCCCTGATCACCTTATTGAGGACAAAAGGTATTATTATTATTATTATTATTATTATTATTATTGAGACAAAATTCTTACATTGTTTAATTTCTTTCATTCGCATGGTTTTTGTCAAATTAGATATTTATCTCATCACTGACAAAACCACTGCCCTCAAACAGTCCTGCAATAAATCATAAAATGTTCAGGTAACACTTTCAATGAAGACCACATCCCTGGTGTGTTATGGGGGCATTCATAGTTAGTTATAATGCATTCATAGTGCTTTATGACTACACAAACACACATAATGATTTATGATGCACTATATCAACAGTCATGTTAATGTCGCTGGTCGCACGTAGATATGAATCTCAATGAAATATGACTTCAAGTATTTTATGGATGCTCGTGACAAGTTAAACAAGAGGTTGACTGATGGGACAACATTACAACTACCTATGCTCACATTTACACACCTCAACAATCAGCTGTGGTATAGACTCATAATATGCTAGAATAATCTATGTAGTACCATAAGATATCATTGGATGTTAAGTAAAGTGAAGTACATATTGATAATAATGCATGCTCCATCATAATGATTCATTGTTGGTGGTAAGTAAAATGTGAAGCAGTTTCACGTATTTAAAATAATCTCTGCATTTTGGCATCTTACATAATATTCTCTTATGATGGAGCATAGAAGTCACAACTATAATGTTTCATGACTGTTGATACAGTGCATCAGAAACTATTATGTGTGTCTGTGAGTGTAATCATAAAGCATTATGAACACAGTAGAATTATAATGAATGTCTTCACAATGCACTATAAAGTGTTACCAATGCTCAGTGTGTTGAAACTGTTTCAGAGAGGTGTTGATTCAACTCTCTGATCTTTATTGCTGGTGAATTGTATTGCATTATACAGAGTTGTTTCAATTTTCTAGCCTTCTCTCACTGATATAAATGGGGAGACTAAATAATAGGAACAACTGTTCTACACAGGTTGTTGTTGAGTAAAAATTGTACTTTCAGGTCAGTCTCTGTTTTAGTAAATGAAAAAAAAAAACCCTCTTGTCCCTATTGTCTTAAAAATGTATATTTATTTACAATAACTGGTACCAGGAAACAGACCCAACACAACAGTGTTGGCATCAAGTTCACCTGTTAACAGTATAATTACACCCAAGAAATCAAGGTCGCTTAACAGAATCACGTCTCCAGCCAGTATATCAAGAAATTGAGGGAAGATCTCAACCCAATGGTCTTTTCTTTCCATCTGGACAGCCTGGAACCACATTCATATGCTTGGCAGAGGAGGGAAAAGACCGGGTCAAATGACAATAGAAACACATGCATTTTACACCAAACAGTAATTTATTTGACCACACAGGTGTTTTCAGCTGTTCTCACTAATTAGACCTCTGTTGGGAAATATGTTAGGTCACCAAACTGTTTGCAACTGTTCATCGAGGTGTACAGTAAGTTGCTCCACCCACAGATGTAGAGATTGCTGGAAAACAAACTCAGGAATAAAAGAAGTTAGTTCTAAGTTAAGTTCTTTCAGAAACATCAGGATGTTTTATAACAATCTGTCTATTTAGGTGCAGGAACACACACATAAACGTCACACACATGATAGGAAAAGACATGGAACACAACCTAAAACCCAGTCTCTTCCCACCCATCACACAGGGAACACGGACATCTTGTTCTTTCTGGTCTTCTCAAATTATTTTTGATACTAAGGAAATTCAAACTCTGCTTTGAAAATGACCAAATGACCCTATCAGCACAGAATATCCAGTAAACCTAGACATGTAGTAAATTTGGGGTTGGGACAAACAAGAAATAAGATCAAAATATTTGTTATATTATTATGTGTCAATAGTTATTCATGCACCAAAAGGTGTGTTACTGACCCACAGGTGTGTTATTCACACATTATTCAAGCACATCATCAAGTTGGTGTGTTATTAAAATTAATAGCAGATGCTCACATTACCATATCTAAACCTCCCTTTACAGCTTATAATATGATCATCTGATCAAACATAAGTTTCAATGTGCATATCATTTGCATTTTAAAACGACAATACTGAGCTAGCTAAAAACAATGTAAGGTATAGCCATAGCATCTAGCATGAAGAGTTTGTAATTCCTGTATGTGACTTCGAATGAACACTAACGTAACGTTCAACAGTGTATTAATCAACCAGTGAACAATATACAGGCATGTATGTGTGTGGCGATAGTATTCAGTGCAGTCCCTCAAAGTGGCAGTCCGCCCCGGTTTTCCCCACAGTTCAGTTCAGTTCAGTTCAGTTCAGTTCAATTGTGTTTTCCTTATCAACGAAAAGTACATTCAAAAATCCGGTCCCAGTTTTACCACGGATCTTCCCAACGAAATCAAAACAGGAAATCATAATTTTGCATACCAGGATAGCGTCTCTTAGCGCAGTGCAACGAGTGAATAAGGTGAGTATGTACAGTACTCACAATACTCGGAACCTGTCTGTCTGTCAGTCAGTCAGTCAGTCAGTCAGTCAGTCAGAGACGGTCAGGATTGGCGTCGGTCGGACCGCGTCGCTCTTAACCCCACAGACGCTGGCCGCTCCCGGGAAACTCTACGATCCTCCTTGACTCCGGCTGCTGACGTTCCTGACAAAGGAGATGCTTCTGCTACCGACGGACTTCAAGTCGCGGCTTTTATTTCACTATCAGTAATTCGCTGCGGTAAATTGGCGTGCTCTCGCTCCACTCTCCCACTGGTCTCTCTGCTCCGCTCATATGTTTTTTCTATCGGTCTTTTTCAAAACTGCAGGGCTATGTGGAGAAAGGGGATTGGATTATTATGTGGCTGCATAAGTAGCCATGTGGTTCCCTTTTAACGTGCAGCTGATTAGCTGAAAAAAGAACAGAAGCACTAAATAGTCAAAGAAAGCCAATATACTAATTTACTGTTGAATCGCCACACCCCCAACTAGGACCGACAATTTCCTCTAAAACAACCCAAATTCAAATACAAAGTTTATGGTTTTAAGGCCCCAGATACTGTTATTTGAAACATGGAGTGGCTTCTTCATGATTTCAACTTACATATTCTAAAAAACAAACAAACAAACAAACAAACAAAAAAAACACACAAAAAAAAAACAAAGGAAAATTACAATTTTTTTTAAAATCCATTTTTCTTTGTTTACATGTGGCATGTCATTCAGGAAATTAATGTATATATGGAATGAATGTCTGAATATGTGGAATGAACCCTGAATATATGGAATGAACGTCTGAATATATGGAATGAACCTTGAATATATAGATTGAACCTCTGAATATATGGAGTGAGAGCCCAAATATATGGAATGAACCTCTGAATATATGGAATGAGAGCCCGGATATATGGAATGAACCTTGAATACAAGGGCGTAACTTTGGGTCTACCATTGGGGGGGTTAAACGCTTTGCCTGTTTATTTATTTATTGAATCATATACTTTTTTTTAAAGGAGTCAGGGTAATTTGGTGTGCCTGTATTAGAAATACACTGTTATACTTTTACTGTGATTTACTTGACATTGTTGCAGCTGTGTACTTAAGTATTTATGCCACAATGACACAGTAGTTAATTCCTATTGTGTTTAAGCACTAGCTAGCAAGACTGTGGCAGCTTCCACTCAATTGATTTTGTGTTTGTGTCAACTATCTATAAAAAAAATTGAGAACTTTAGATTAATCAATTGCATTATTATTATGTATTGACACAAATAAACTACACACAGCAAATGTCTTTTGCACAATTCATGACAACACTCGATACATCACACAATACAGGGTGGCACACTGGAGTGCAGCTTGCACCTCTATTCTGAACATGGCAAACTGATTTCACATATTAGTGGGCATCACCAGTTCAAATTAACAAAATCCAAACAAAAGCATGAAAATACAACAGTAGGCCTATCTGTAAACCATATATTAAGGTATGTTACAACATATTAGACTACAACTTAACACACATACCATACCATGCCAAGTATTTGGCCAATAAACAGGTTGCTACACTGGTGTCTATTCTGCCAACAACTAGCAGACTATAGATAATGTTGGGCAATTCAGATAAAAGCACCAAATACCTGTTTGCATCTCGGTGTAAAAGAAATGAACTGGGTACACACTGACATCTTAGTTAAGAGGTCCAATTTGTCCTGATGGATGTGACACACTGCAACATGGTTCAGCCTCTGCTGTGTCATAGTTGTGCATAACTAAGTCTTTAATCGTCTAAGAGCACTAAAGCTCCTCTCTGCCTCAGAGGACAAGACTGGTACCACAAGGAGTAACCTCACCAAAGTTTCAATTTCAGTGAATAAGCCTCGCACGTCAAATGGTAAACTTTTGAGAATTTTTGTAGTCTCTCCACAGGAACTGTACATGTAATTATGTTTGAACATAGGTAGCTGGATTTCCAGCAGCTGGGCATGAATTTGTGGATAGTCATGAACCATAGGGTCAGTATTTCCAGAAAGCAAGGTGTTCTCCAGCTTTTGCAGGGTAAGAAGCTCACCCTGCTGGAAACGTTCTGTGAACTGTGTGTGAATGGTGTCAAGTACCTTATAAAACTCAACTCTGTAGTATTCCATAGGAGTTTTAGGACTGAACCCACTTAATTCTCCACTATAGCACTTGGATGGTTGTCGACCACTTGGCATTGTTATAGGTTCTAAGTCTAAAGAGTTCACAACTGTAGATGCCTTCTCAAAAAGGCTTTGGAAGGCCTCATCACTTCTCTTGCCACTGAGAGTAGACTGAACCTTACAAACAGCAGCCTGCATACCAGAAACAGTCTGTGTCCTTCTCTGAAGAGAACTGTTGAGACACTCTAGCTCTCCAATAATTGCTTGTGCCATCACAAGACCAAGTACAGCACTGCCTCTCATAAACTGCTGAAACAGACCATTTGCAGTGGCTGCAGTGGGAGAGTCAGTCCCTGCCATCTCCTCTAAGGCAGTGAGGATAGAGTCATACTGTGTTAAAATGGAACGGATGGCACTGTGTCTAACGGTCCACCTTGTTTCACACAGTGGTTTCAGGGCACTTGGGGTTCCATGGTCAGATATCGAACAAAGTCATACAGATTCTTGCTCTTGACCTGATATGTCTTGTGTCCCATCAACAATCAAGGCAAACTGTGTGACTGGGAGGCATCGAATAGTGTCAGCTATTCCTAGGCTGGGCGATATGGCTGAAAACTCTATTGCAATATAAGTGTTTTATATTGGTCGATATCGATAATTATTGATATTTTTTATGACCTATTTAAAATAAGGACCAGGAGAAAAATACATTCAATTTAAACATTTTTATTTTAAATTGAACCTTCCTCTGATTATAATCCCATCAGCTATCAAGGCAGAAAGGAAATGTCAACACAACCATGGAAAACACTCAAATAATAAATGTAAAGAAAAGTGTAAAAATGTAAACAGAGAGAAACCTGAGAACTTCTTTTCTGTAGGTTTAGTGCAGGAAGTTCACAAGCTGATTCACCCTCTGGTGAATAAAATGTTTTCAAATATGTGCAGTGTTTTGGAAACATAGCAGAAACCGAGGTAGACTTGACATCTGTAACATACAAACAAACAAACAAATGAACATGATAGACAGTACAGTAACACTGACTGAACTATAAAACCAGCCTAGACATATGAACAACTTTAGTCACTCTTCTTACTCTAAACATACATGAACTATTCAATTATATTTTTATTGCAAGTGTGTTTCAAAAAAAAAAAGCACGTGTAAGAGATGTTTATAACCTGGCTTCTCCTCAGTGCTCAGTGAAGCATGTCTTTAGCTATATGATATGCCGCTGCCTCCGTTATGTCTTCGTGCCTTTTAGATGATTTGTCATCAGGCACTGAAGCAGATTCCTCTGCATGGTGGTCTGCTGCTTGTGCGGTGGTGCTGCGGTTGGCAGACGTTGGCGAATACGTCTCCAAGACCACATTGGTCTGACTACGGTCCGACTTATAAAATCCAAAAAACTCCATACTGACGAGCTGACTTTCCCTGTTCTATCGACGATTTCTTCACTCGCTGCAGCGCTCACTTTCTATTTCTCATCTCACTCCTCGCGGAGCAACAAACACGTGACAACGACACGGCGCAACCGAACTTGATAATGTTACATGATTGGCATGTTAGCGTGTCTCTCTCACTGATTAGCGATTACTCCCTACGTTGCTCAGTTGCCTGAGAGCGAGTGCCTTTGTTCATGCAACCAACCTCGCTTCGCAACTTCAGGTTTCTTCCGACGAAGAAAAAAAAAATTATCGAATGCTTTATCGAACGCATTTTATATTGATATTGATGACGTGTCTATCGCGAGACATATCGCAATCGTTCTATCGGCCCAGCCCTAGCTATTCCCCTTATAATGTCATTGCTCAGTATGCCTAGTATTTCATTCTGAATGAGAGGACTTGTGTAATCCTGCTTGTGTGTCTCTAACCACTTCTGAAAAGCAGGGTTGTCTTCTGCCTTTTCTTTAAGATGTTGGGATAGAATACCTTTCTCTTCCACATGCTCCCGTAGAGCTAAACCTTGCTGAGCTAAGTATTTGATGGAGCCTACAATCTTTGACAATCCATTCCTTGCTTCCTCCTGTTGTCTGGCGACAGCTGAAGAAAGCTGTGAAGCTACAGTGTTCCCTTTTTGAGCATAGATGTTCATGGCATGGATATGCAACTGACATTTAGCATATTCTGAGAACCTCTGGATAGCCTTTTTCCAATTTCTAAAGCCTACACTCACAGAGGCAGGGTCACACTTGCTTGCAAATGTTGACTGATTCAAATAAACTTTGGCACAGTGAAAACATATGATGCAGGCTTTGTGCAGGTCATGATATCTGTAACATGAAATCCTTCTCTGTCCCTGTTGTCGGGGTTCAACTGGTCCCTAATACGGGGCTCAAGTCCCTGTGGTGAACATGACAAGAAGACTTGTCAGTCTCTGAAATAACAGTCTATTAAATGAATGTATTGTAAATATCAATAACACTATTCACAGTTAAATTAAGTTTCCTTGCATTCTCACCTGCTCATTTGCCTGACTGCTGCCCTCACCATGTGTCCCTCTGTGAGGAAACCACATGAACCAAATATCAGTTCAGTGTTCTGTCAGTGTGTGTTTGCATGCACAATTTCCTTTTTTAAGGTCTGTTACCTGGTCGTCTGTGCCTCCTGCACTGCCTTTCTCTGTGCTCTCTCTCCCTCTCTGTGGTCACCTGATCCTCCACCGCCTGCACTTCCTCCGTCACCTCCTCCTCTCTCTTGCTCAACTGCAGCACCTCCTCTGTCACCTCCTTCTCTCTCTCCTTCTTCAATTGCAGCACCTCCTCTGTCACCTCCTTCTCTCTCTCCCTCTTCAATTGCTGCACCTCCTCTGTCACCACCTTCACTTTCTCTCTCCTCATCTGTACTTCCTCGTCTCCCTCTCTGGTCTGGTCTCTCTCTCATGACCTGTACCTTAGTTAATGTTCAAATGGTAACAGCCCGGTTAAAAATGACAAGTGACGTCAAAGTAGAATTTAAGGAAATACACAGGTATTTCCCAAAGTTTGTCAAGATTCACACGATGAATTCGCTCTACACTTCTGTCACTGACTATATATATATATATATATATATATATATATATATATATATATATATATATATATATATATATATATATATATATTAGTAATGATACATTGAGGAGCATGTGTGAAAATACATTAAATCCAAAAAAAAATTAACTATTTATGCCAATGTTATGAATTCTCCAGCAGGTGGGATGAGAATCTCCAAGTCTGAGGCCATGGTCCTCAGCCAGAAAATGGTGGATCGCCTGCTCCAGGTCAGAGAGGAGGTCCTCCCCCAAGTGGAGGAGTTGTCTTGTTCACAGGGGAGGGTAGGCCACCCCGATCAGCCTATCTGTGGGCCTATCTGCGGATCGGCCTACCCTGACAAGAGAGGCAGCTGCAGTGATGCAGGTGCTCAAACGAGCTGTAGCCGGAAGGCAAAGCTCTCAATTTACTGTTCAAGATCGCTGAAATAAGTTCTCTGCAGGGTGTCTGGGCTCAGCCTTAGAGATAGGGTGAGGAGCTTGGTTATCTGCGAGGAGCTCAGAGTAGAACCTGTACTCCTCTGCGTTGAGAGGAACCAGTTAAGGTGGTTCAGGCATCTGGTGAGGATGCCTCCTCCACATCTCCCCAGGGAGATGCTCTGGGCATGTCCATCAGGGAGGAGACCTCAGGCTGACCCAGGACACGCATGGAGGGGGTAACATCATGCTTTGGAGCTGTTTTTGTGCTTTCTGGTAGAGGAAGACTTGACTGCATTGAGGTGCCAATGAATGAGGCCATGTACCGTAGAATCTTGGAGGAGAACTTCCTGCCCTCACCAAGAACATTGAAGATGGGTCATGGATGGGTCTTCCAGCATAATAATGACCCAAAACATATGACCAAGGCAACAGAGGGGTGGCTAAAGAAGAAGAACATTAAGGTCATGGAGTGACCTAGCCAGTCTCCAGACCTTAATCCCATAGAAAATCTGTGGAGGCAGCTGAAACTTCGAGCAACAGCCTCGGAACCTTAAGAATTTGGAGAGGATCTGTAAAGAGAAATGTCTGACCTCTGATCACTGGATTTTTTTTGTTGATATCAGTTTCTTTCTGTTAAAATACACCTACCATAAAAATTATAGACCATCCATTTCCTTGTGAGGGGGAAAACATACAAAATTAGCAGGGGATCAAATAATTATTTCCCCCAGTGTGGGGTAAACATATGAGTTTAATTTCCATACTTATCTGCATATTATGAATTGAACTGATTTATTTATTGGTCATTAAGGAATTCAATAATTCACTTTAATTGGCTGTTGTTGAATATTTTGAGAATGGCACACATTTGTCATTGTGCTTTTGTGTTTTAGACTATATTTGATTTTTTTGTATGATAAAATTGTGCCAAAACATGGCAACCTCAGCTGCTAAGGTTTTACAAGATACTAACCAAGATGACAACACTGAAACTTGGGAAATAGTGATTGATTATATTATATTTATATTGTATAATATTAATTGCTTGATAATATTGATTTTAATTTATTAAAATGACTAAAAATCTGAGACCAAACTATGCAGAACAACTCCAAGATTCTGATCCTACAACACTTGACAATGTGTAGGGAGGTGGAGGGGTGGTCTGGTCATGGAGCTACCTTGAATGGTGACTCTGGAGCATCAAGACCAGTCTTTCAAATAACTACAACTGAAAACACAAACATCATAGAAAGGACAGCCGTGCTTCTACAACTCCAGCATGTGTGTGTGTGTCCTCCAGGTCTGACATGCTACTGCACAAAAGGAGTGTAATCAGTCAACAGATAACACCTGTGCCAGTTAACCCCTGGCACTACTCCCTTAAGCTTCTCCCCACCTCCAAGTTGCAACTGAACCAAAACCACACTCCACTACCACAATATGTTAACCCTTAGTTTGATTGTTTTGTCTGTTATTATAGCATTTTAATGTTTGTTGTTGATTGGTTTCTTTGTATATCACGTTTGATGATGAAATAAAATGAAAACATGACCTGTTTCAGTGTTACAATGGACACCTGACAATCGTTTTAAGACAAACTTTCAAAAAATGTAAACCTACCGTTGAAATGTGATGTAGTGTTATATTGCAATGCACATTATATTTTACCCTCACATAACCAACACAGTCATAAAACTTCTTCCACTGGCCAATCACTGGAACACCTGCAGGTTGGGAACATGGACATCTATCTCTTCCATCCATCCCATGTAGTCTGAATGCAGCATCATAGCGACACCAAGAGTATTTCTATTGTCCACAGTTGCATTGTGTCAACATAATTTACCTTGCACATTGAGTTTCAGGAGAAAAATGCTAATCATTACATGTAATCTCATCCAAAGCAACAAAATGTTCTTTTTCATAAAAGCTGTTAAAATTCTATAAAGTCAAGTTCAATCAAGTTGTTTTTCATCAAAGTGCAAAGTGGTGCCATTTTCTGCCAAGGAATTTTCTCTTATTTTGATATTAATCTTGCTGGATAAAGAGAATAGAACCAGCCTCTGCTACTATATGATTTATATGACTACACCTTCAGTGGCAAAAAATTTAAATGGCTTGTTTGACTGATAGATCTTTATTAATGTACTGATGTCTGACAACATAACACATTTCTGATATTCCTGACATGACATTATTGATATAAACAGTGAATGCATGTGACTTACATTGGAACGTCACACATAAAAAAATCTTTCACTGAGGACAGTGTAGGTTTATGGGCAACTTCACCTCCCTCCATGTGCTATGAAATCATTCCTGAAAGAAAAAAAAACGCCCTTTCATCAACCTGAATATTAAGAGACTTAATTAACTTTGAAAACAATTAGCCATTGGTGTGTGAGTGATGGGGCTTTAGGTGAAAAGCCACTGAAGGGAAAGAAGGCATATGTTTTGCCTGGAGGGATATCCCACATGGGAGGAAAGTCTGGGCCAGAGGGGGCAACTGCTTTGTGTGCATGTGTGTTCACGGGGGCAGGGAGGGCTTACTTACTGCTTTTATCAGGGGCGGGGCTTGCAGACAGGCAGGCCAGGCAGTTGCTTGGAGCCCCCGGGCCAGTAGGGGAGCCCCAGCCACTTATTTACAGCAATGATTATTGACAGGGCTGGGCCTTTAGGCACCTCTGTTGGTTCCTCGACCTCACTTTGGGAACCACTATTCTATTTTTTTAGTTTTCATCTCAAATGTCCAATAAATTGTCCATTTATGTGTGCAAAAATCAAATTTTTGTGGTGTGTGGGGTGGGTGCCCCAGGGATTTCTTGCTTGGAACCCCAAGAGACCATAGCAACGCCACTGGGTTTAATTCTCTATGACAGGCCATGTGTAAATACCAATCACAGTTTGGAGCAGTTGGAGTTGATTTTCAACTAACAGATAAATGAGGGCTTTAGTTTAGATGATAACAATTAATTTTGCAACCAATTAAACAGCTGTTGCTATAGAATTTACATCAATTTTAAACTTGAACATCAGTATACCGTCCAATTGATATGCTCCCTATAATAATCTAAAAATAGAATACAATATAAAGAATCACAATGCAAAGGGAGTGCACATAAATACACATTTTATGCTCAATCATTCAATGCTCAATCAAGAAAATATAAGCTATGCTAGTATAATGATGCAAGAATGACTTAAAAGCACATGTATAAAGTGGGGTTTTAAGAGATTTAAAAGAGAAAACTGTCTTTGATCGACCCTAGGATTAACAACTCAGCTACATAAAATGACACACAGCCCATTGAAGCTTTAAAATGTATAAATAACATTTTAAAATCCATTCTAAAACCAATGAGCTGCTTTTGTAGGGATGCAGGGATTGGTGAAATATTGTGATGTATTGTTGGCCTAGTTTTAACCCTCACAGCATGAGTGGGACAGTGAATCACGTCTATTTGAAGTCCAGGGTTGCACTAGCAAGAACAATAATTAAGATCTCAGTTTTAATTGTATTTAACTGCAGGACATTTTGAGACATCCTGTTATAAATATCTTCAAAGCAAGTGAACAGAGTGCTAATTTCCTTGAGATTATTCACATGGTCACAGCTAAGATAAATCAGTGTCCACATAAAAATGGAAATAATGTTATGTCTGTGTATAATATATCCCACAGGCAGAACATATATAGAAAGTAAAATCTGACCGAGCACAGAAAATTGGTGTTGTCAGTATATGTAGTTGGTAAGGCTAATCTGGAGTCACTGATATATAGAAGATTTTTTTCAGAAGTTCTTTTAAGCAAAACTTAACCCATTCTCAAGTTTTGTCCTTATAACTACCAAATTAAGATAATCACTTAGGATAGCATGGTCAGTAGTGACAATGATACATTAACATCTTACTTTAGTTTGGGGTTAGGGATAATTATTATTTTTCAACTGGGGGTGTGAAGTATGAGACGCTCAGAAAGGGTCTCAAATGGCAATCTCTGATTGAAATCTGTAGAATGTTAGTGTGACACTGCAAACTGCATGATATATATACAGCTCAAAAAAAGAGAGAAAAAAAGGAAAAGAATCTTTAGTTTGCTCCCTGAAGAGTTTTCAAGGCATGGAATAGAAACATCAGACTGTGAGAGTGTGAAATAAAAACATGAAACAGCCTCAGCCTTATTTTCATTCATCCTACCTCCTCATCAGCACAAAGGTTATTTTATATTTTGTTCAGTGTTAGAGGTTGAGTGAGGTAGAGAGACATAGAGAAACAGAAGGAGAGAGAGGAAAGCACTGCCTGGCTTTTGTCCCATTTGGGATCAGTAGGGCAGGAATGGCCTGAAGATCACAATCAGAATCAGAATCAGCATTCCTTTATTGATCCCCGAGGGGAAATTGTTTTTTGTACAGTGCTCCACACAAAACAGAATTACAGATTAGAATAAAAAAGAGAGAAAGAACAAGAAGGAATAAATATATATAAAGGCAATATTAAGAAACAGAATATTAATACTAAAGATATATGTAAATAAGAAATATACAACACAAATTAAGAAATATACAACACAAAATATGCAGCACAATGAAATGTACAGTAATAAAAATAAGTAATATACTGAGTATATTGGATATGCAAAAAAATGTGCAAAATGGATATCACTCCACCTACGCCTCTGAACCTGCCGTGGCCCCAAAACCATATTGTGGGCACCCTGGGAGCCCACCCAGCACCCACCACAACCCTTAGACCCAGAAGCCTCTAGATTGGGCAGGGTAAAGTTCAGAGTGCAGAGAGAATGGTAGCAGGGGAGGGTACAAGGACACATCCAAAATATATCTCTGACAATCTTTCATTCATTTTAAAACTTTGGATGAAAATGTTATCTCAAGACATCAAACAGTTTTATTCGAAGTATCAGTAAGTCTTAATGCCTTTCTTTGTTAGACATTTTGATCTTTTGCCAGAAAATAAATATTTCTTTTCACATTTTTAATGCTGGAAAGCCTGTTTGGTTTGTTATTGGATATAACATTTTATAGTACAAAGAAACAATTTTTTAAAATTGCCTCAGAGTTATGCAAGAGTTGTTAGGCTAGTGCTGCATGAGCATACATAACACTGAGCATTTCTGTGTACCCGTGAAAGGTGGGCTGTGTCTAGTCTGTAAGGCCCTCAACAAAAATTCTGAATATATAATTGTAAAAGAATCTGCACATTTGGTTATAAAAAAATCAGTATTCAGCAGCTGCAGCTGTTTCTGGTTAAACAAAACAGATCTTACTCTTTTAAAAGGTCAGTCTCTTTAGGGATCATTTCCATAATGCTGTCAAACAGTTTTAGTTGACTTATACTGAAGGTATGCAAACGCCTGGAAGGATTTCATTGCAGCACTTTGGCTGCTGACTGCAGTGCTCTCATTCAATACTGAACCAATTTCCAAAATTGTAATCACACACAAAAACATGGGGAAACAGGGTCCATAAAAACCTAATGTCTCTATAATTTCTGTTTGTCCGGGACAATGAAATCTTCCAGGACATGTCGACCAGCACCAACTGGAAACTCTTTTCTGTCTTTCATTGACTGAAACTGAAATGTAGGTCAAGCTGAAATGAGTGAATAATTCAACAGCACTGTATAGGACACTATTTTATTTGCTTATTTTGTTATCTGCAGATAGATAGATCACTTCCATCTGGTCCTTTGTTCACAGTCTTCAATTATACCAATATTTAGAAACTCAAAGAAACAGCTAAAGCTTATAGAAGAATTCAATTCAATTCAATTCAATTCAATTCAATTCAATTCAATTCAATTCAATTCAATTCAATTTTATTTGTATAGCGCAGTGGATGTCAGGCAGGGCCAAGGCAGGAGATGCAGCTGCAATCCACAATCCAGATTCAGCCACTGTCCATGGGAACCTGCAAGACGACAAAGCACAGAGACTCCGGGGAAGGAGCTAAGTTAGTAACACGCCGTGGTAGGACATGAGAGCGTGCAGATGGGAGAGGGACAGAAGGACAGAGGAGCTCGGTGTACCTTTGGAGGTCCCCCGACAGTCTAATCCTATAGCAGCATAACTAGGGGCTGGTCCAGGACAAGCCTGAGCCAGCCCTAACTATAAGCTTTATCAAAAAGGAAAGTTTTAAGCCTACTCTTAAATGTAGAGACAGTGTCTGCCTCCCGGACAAAGACTGGAAGATGGTTCCACAGGAGAGGAGCTTGATAGCTAAATGCTCTGACTCCTGTTCTGCTTTTTGAGACTTTAGGAACCATAAGTAGACCTGCATTCTGGGAACGCAGTGTTCGAGTGGGGCAATAAGGTACTATGAGCTCTTTACGATAAGAAGGTGCCTGGCCATTTATGGCTTTGTAAGTAAGGAGGAGAATTTTAAATTAAATTCTAAACTTTACAGGGAGCCAGTGCAGAGTGGCTAGTACTGGAGAAATATGATCTCTCTTCCTGGTTTTTGTCAGAACACGTGCTGCAGCGTTCTGGAACAACTGGAGAATATTCAGCAATGAATTTGGGCAGCCTGATAGTAAGGAACTGCAATAATCCAGCCTGGAAGTTACGAATGCATGGACTAGTTTTTCTCCATCATTTTGAGACAAAATATGCCTGATTTTTGCGATATTACGTAGGTGAAAAAAGGCAGAGACAAATCCTTTATCAGACGCAATTAGAAGGTCATTTGTAACTTTAACCAGTGCTGTCTCTGTGCTATGATTTACTCTAAATCCTGACTGGAAATCCTCAAATAAACTATTATTGTTTAGAAAGTCGCACAGCTGATTGGCAACTGCTTTCTCAAGAGTTTTTGAGAGAAAGGGAAAGTTGGATATCGGTCTATAGTTGGCTAAAAACCCTGGATCAAGAGTAGGCTTTTTAAGTAGCGGTTTTATCACAGCTACTTTAAAGGACTGTGGTACGTAGCCTGTTGATAAAGACAGATTGATCATGTCTAATACTGAAGAGTCAATTAGAGGTAATACTTTTTTAAACAGCTTAGTCGGGATAGAATCTAAAATACAGGTTGAATGATTACACTGAAGGAGACCCTCAATTGAAGCTCACGTCATTAAAACCATGTCACTTTTTTTTTTTT